>NW_027203446.1:0-77215 GCF_024711535.1 Dipodomys merriami | reverse complement strand
GTGTAGGGCGATGCTTAGGGATAGTGTGAGGTTTAGTGTTAGGGTTAGGATTAGTGTTAGGGTGAGGGTAAGTGTTAGGGTGAGGGTTAGGGTTAGGGTGAGGGTTATGGTTAGGGTGAGGCTAAGGGTTAGGGTTAGGGTTATTGTTAGCGTTAGTGTTAGGGTTAAGGTTATTGTGAGGGTGAGGGTGACGGTTAGGGTTAGGGCTAGGATGAGGTTTAGGGTTAGGGTTAGGGTTAGGGTTAGGATTAGGGATAGGCTTAGGGTTAGGCTGAGGTTGAGGGTGAGGGTTAGGGTTAGGGTCAGGTTTAGGGTTAGGTTTAGGGTGTGTGTGAGGGTTAGGGTTAGGCTTAGGATTCGGATTAGCCTGAGGGTGAGGGTGTGAGTTAGGGTTAGGATTAGTGTTAGGGTGATGTTTAGGGTTTTGGTTAGGCTTACTGTGAGGTTGAGGATTAGGTTTACAGTTAGGGTTAGGGTGAGGTTTAGGTTCAGGGTTAGGGTAAGTGTTAGTTTTAGGTTTAGGGTTAGAGTGAGAGTCAGGGGGAGGGTTAGGGTTAGGGTTAATGTTAGGGATAGGATTTGGGTTAGAGTGAGGGTGATTGTGTTTTAGGTTTACGTTTAGGGTTAGGCCTACGGTTAGGCTGAGGGTGAGGTTGACGTTGACGGCTAGGTTTAGCCTGAGGTTTATGGATGAGGGTTAGGGTTAGGATTAGAGTTAGAGTAAGGGCTAGGGTGAGTGTGAGGGTGAGGTTTAAGGTTAGGGTTATGATTAGGGGGAGCTTTAGTGTTAGGGTTAGGGTTAGAGTTACGGTTAGGCTGAGGGTGAGGTTTAGGGGTACAGTTAGGGTTAGGGTGCGGGTTAGCTTGGGGGTGACGGTAAGGGTAAAGTTGAGGGTTAGGCTGAGGGTGATGGTTACGGTAAGGGTTAGGGTTAGAGTTAGGGTGAGGGTTAGTGTTAGCTTTAGGGTGAGGGTGAGGGTTAGATTGAGGATTAGTGTTAGGGTTAGTGTGAGGTTTAGGGGGAGGATGAGGGTTAGGCTTAGGGTGAGGGCTAGGAAGAGGGTGAGGTTTAGGGTTAGTTTTAGGGTGAGGTTTAGTGTTAGAGTGATGGTTAGAGTTAGTGTGAGGGTTAGTGTTAGGGTTAGATTTAGTGTTAGGGTGAATGTAAGTGTTAGGGTGAGGGTTAGGGTTAAGGTGAGTGTAATGGTTAGGGTGAGGATTAGGATTGTTTTTAGCATTAGGGTTAGGGTTACGGTTATGGTGAGGGTGAGGGTGAGGCTTAGGTTTAGGACTAGGATGAGGTTTAGTTATAAGGTTAGGGTTAGGGTTAGGGTCAGGGTGAGGCTTAGTTTTAGAGTCAGGGTTAGGATGAGGCTGAGGGTGAGAGTTAGGTTTAGGATTAATGTTAGGGTTAGGCTTAAGGTGAGGGTGAGGTTGAGAGTGAGGGTTAGAGTTAGGGTTAGGAGTAGGATTACAGTTAGGGTTTGGGTGAGTGTGAGGGGTAGGTTTAGGGTTAGGGATAGGCTTAGGTTTAGGCTGCGGTTAAGGGTGAGGTTTAGGGTTAGGGTGAGGTTTAGGGTTAGGGTTAGGATTAGGAATAGGGTTGGGGTTAGGGTGAGTGTGAGGGTTAGGGTTAGGTTTAGGGTTAGTCTTAGGGTTAGGCTGAGGATGAGGGTGAGGGTGAGGGTTAGGGTTAGGGTGAGGGTTAGGTTTAGGGTTATGGGGAGGGTTAGGATGAGGGTTACGGTTAGGATTATTGTTAGAGTGAGGGCTAGGAAGAGGTTGAGGTTTAGGGTTAGGGTTAGTGTGAGGTTTAGGGTTAGGTTTAGGGTTAGGGTTAGGGTGAGTGTGAGGTATAGGGTTAGAGTTAGGGTTAAGCTGAGGCAGAGTGTGAGGCTTAGGGTTAGGTTTAGGATTAGGATTATGGTAAGGGTTAGGGTGAGTGTGAGAGTTAAGGTTCCGGTTAGGGTTAGGCTTACGGTTACACTGAGGGTGAGGGTGAGGGTGAGGGTTAGGATTAGGATTATGGTTAAGGTGAGGGTGAGTGAGTGTGTTAGGTTAGGTTTAGGTTTAGGTTAAGGGTTAGGCTAAGGATGAGGTTGAAGGTGAGGGTTAGGGTTAGGGTAAGGTTTAGGGTAAGGGTTAGGGGGAGGGTTAGGATGAGGGTTAGGGTTAGGATTAGGGTTAGGGTGATAGTGAGGGTGATGTTTAGGCTTAGTTTTAGGGTGAGGGTTAGGATGAAGTTTAGGATTAAGGTTAGGGTGAGGGTTAGGGTTAGGGTGAAGGTTAGGGTGAGGGTGAGGATTAGCTTTAGGGTTAGGACTAGGATTAGAGTAAGGGTTAGCGTGAGTTTGAGGGTTAGGGTTAGGGTTAGGTTTAGGCTTAGGGTTAAGCTGAGGCTGAGGGTGAAGGTGAGGGTTAGGGGTAGGGTTAGGGTGGTGTTTAGGGATAGGGTTATTGTTAGGTTGGGGATTAGTGTGAGTGTTATGGTTAGGGTGAGTATTATGGTTATGATGGGTGTGAGGGTGAGTGTGATGGTTAGGGTTAGGGTGAGAGTTAGGGTTCAGTTAAGTTTAGGGTGAAGGTGAGGTTTAGGTTTAGGGTGAGCGTCAGTTTTAGGGTTAGGTTTAGGGTTAGGGTTAGGGTAAGAATGAGGGTTAGTGTTAGGGTTCAAGTGAGGGTTAGGGTGAGGATTAGGGTTGCGATTAAGGTTAGGGTGAGGGCTAGGGTGAGCGTGTGGATTAGGGTTTGTTTTAGGGTAAGGTTTAGGGTTAGGGTTGGGGTTAGGGTGAGGGTTAGGATGAGGGTTAGGGTTACGGTGAGGGTGAGGGTTAGGGTTAGGGTGAGGTTTAGGGTTAGGATTAGGGTTAGGGTGTGGTTGAGTGTTAGCATTAGGGTTAGGGTTAGGGTTAGGGTTAGGTTTAGGGTTAGGATTAGTGTTATTGTTAGGGTTAGGGTTAGAGTTATGGTGAGGGTGAGGGTTAGGGTGAGGGTGAGGTTTATGTTTAGATTTAGGTACAGTTGGAGGGTTGGTTCTAGGGTTAGGGTTAGGGTTAGGGTTAGGGTTAAGGTTAGGGTGAGGGTTAGGTTGAGGTTTAGGGTTAAGGTTAGGTTTAGGTTTAGGATTAGGGTTAGGGTGAGGGTGAGTATGAGGTTTAGGGTTAGGGTTAGGGTTAAGCTTAGGGTTAGGCTGAGGTTTAGGGTGGGGGTGAGGATTAGGGTTAGGGTGATGGTTAGAGTTAGGGTTATGGTGAAGGTTAGTGTTAGGATTAGGGTTAGAGTTAGGGTTAGGGTGAGGATGAGGTTTACGGGTAGAGTTAGGGTTAGGGTGAGGGTTAGCGTTAGAGTGAAGGTTAGGGTGGCGTTGACAGTAAGGATAAAGATGAGGGTTAGGCTGAGGGTGAGGGTTAGAGTAAGGGTGAGGGTTAGGGTTAGGGTGAGGGTTAGGGTGAAGGTTCAGGTGAGGGTGAGGTTTAGATTGAGGATTAGTGTTAGGGTTAGTGTGAAGTTTAGGGTGAGGATAAGGGTTAGGGTTAGGGTGAGGGCTAGGGAGAGGGTGAGGTTTAGGGTTAGTGTTAGGGTGAGGTTTAGGGTTAGGATGATGGTTAGGGTTAATGTGAGGATTAGTGTTAGGGTTAGGGTTAGTGTTAGGGTGATGGTAAATAGTAGGGTGAGGGTTAGGGTTAGGGTGAGTGTTAGGGTTAAGGTGAGGGTTAGGGTTAGGGTTAGGATTATTGTTAGCATTAGGGTTAGGGTTTCAGTTATGGTGTGGGTGAGGGTTAGATTTAGGGCTAGGATGAGGTTTAGGGATAGGGTTATGGTTAGGGTTAGGGTCAGGTTGAGGTTTAGTGTTACAGTTAGGTTTAGGGTGAGTCTGAGGGTGAGGGTTAGGTTTAGGATTAATGTTAGGGTTAGGCTTAAATGAGGGTTAGGTTGAGGGTGATGGTTAGAGTTAGGGTTACGAGTAGGATTAGGGTTAAAGTTAGGGTGAGTCTGAAGGTTAGGTTTAGGGTTAAGTATAGGCTTAGGGTTAGGCTGAGGTTTAGGGTAAGGGTTAGGGTTAGGGTTAGGGTCAGTGTGAGGGTTATTTTTAGGATTAGGGTTAGGGTGAGGGTTAGTGTGTGTGTTATTGTTAGGTTTAAGGTTAGGCTTAGGGTTAGGCTGAGGGTGAGGTTGAGGGTGAGGGTTAGCGTTAGGGTGAGGTTTAGGGTAAGGTTAGGGGGAGGGTTAGGAAGAGGGTTAGGGTTAGGGCTAGGGTTGGGTGAGGGCTAGGGTCAGGATGAGGTTTAGGGTTATGGTTAGGTTGAGGGTGAGGGTTAGGGTAAGTGTGAGAGTTAGGGTTCGTGTTAAGTTTAGTGTTAGGTTGAGGGTTAGGGTAAGGTTTAGGGTGAGGTTCAGGTTTAGGGTTAGGTTGAGGGTTAGGTTTCCAGATTAGGGTTAGGGTGAGGGTGAGGGTGAGGTTTACGTTTATTGTTAGGGTGAGAGTTAGGATGAGGGTTAAAGTTAGGGTTAGGGTGAGAATTACTGTTCGGTTATGTTTAGGGTTAGGGTGAGGGTTAGGGTTAGCATTAGGGTTAGGGTTCGGATGAGAGTTAGGGTTAGGTTTAGGGTTAGTGTTAGGGTTAGTGTTAGGGTTAGGGTCACATTGAGGGTTAGGATTAGGGTTAGGGTTAGGGTTAGTCTTAGGGTTATGCTGAGGGTGAGGGTGGGTGTGAGGATAAGAGTTAGGGTTAGGGTTAGGCTTAGGGTTAGGGTTATTGTTATTGTTATGGTTACTGTTAAGTTTGCGGTGAGCGTGAGGCTGAGGGTGTGGGTGAGGGTGAGGGTTATTGTTAGGGTGAGGTTTAGGGTGAGGATGAGGTTTAGGGTTAGAGTTAGGGTTAGGGTGAGGGTTAGGTTGAGGTTTAGGGTTAGGGTTAGTGTTAGGGTTAGGGTTAGATTGAGAGTTAGGGGGAGGTTTAGGGTTAGGGTTAGGGTGAGGGATAGGATTAGGTTTACGGTGCGGGTGAATGTGTTTGTTAGCTTAGGTTTAGTGTTAGGCTTAGGGTTAGGCTGAAGGTGAGGTTGAGGGTTCGGGTTAGGGTTCGGGTTAGGGTAAGGTTTAGGGTTAGGGATAGGGGTAGTTTGAGGTTTAGGATGAGGTTTAGGGTTAGGATTTGGGTAAGGCTGAGGGCTAGAGTTACGTTGAGGGTTAGGATTAGGATTAGGGTTAGGGTTAGATTTAGGGTTAGGCTGAGGTTGAGGGTGGGTGTGATGATTAGAGTTAGGGTTAGGGTTAGGCTTAGGGTTAGGGTTATTGTTAGTGTTATGGTTAGGGTTAAGTTTGGGGTGAGGGTGAGGCTGTGGGTGAGGGTTATGTTTATGGTTAGGGTTAGGGTTACGGTTAGGGTTAGGGTTATTATTATTGTTAGGGTTAGAGTTAGATTTACGGTGAGGGTGAGGATGCGGGTGAGGGTTAGGTTTAGGGTTAGTGTGGGGTTTACCGTTAGGGTTAGGATTAGGGTTCAGGTGAGGTTTAGGTTTAGGGTTAGATTTAGGGTTAGTGTTAGTGTGAGGGTTAGTGTTATCGTTAGTGTTAGTGTAACAGTGACTTTAAGACGTAGGGTGAGGTTTTGGGTTAGGGTGAGTGTTATGTTTAGGGTGAGGGTGAGGATTAGAGTTAGGGTTATTGTTAGTTTTCGCTTTAAGGTTACTGTTATGGTGCGGGTGAGGGTGAGGTTTAGGATTAGGGTTAGGGTGAGGTTTAGGATTAGGGTTAGGGTGAGGTTTAGGGTGAGGGTTTGGTTTAGGGTTAGAGTTAGGGTTAGGGTAAGGGTTAGGTTGAGGGTTAGGGTTAGGGTTAGTGTTAGGGTTAGGGTGAGAGTTAGGGCGAGGTTTTAGGATTAGTGTTAGCGTGAGGGTTAGGATTAATGTTAGCATGCGGGTGAGTGTGTGTGTTAGGGTTAGGTTTAGGGTTAGGCTTAGGTTTAGGGTTAGGGTGAGGGTGAGGTTTAGGGTTAAAGTTAGTGTTAGGCGGAGGGTCAGGGTGAGGTTTATGGTTAGGGTTAGTGTTAGTGTTAAGGGGAGGGTGAGGTATAGGTTGAGGTTTAGGGATAGGGTTAGGTTTAGTATTAGGGTTAGGTTGAGGGTGAGTGTGAAGGTTAGGGTGAAGGTTAGGCTTAGGCTTAGGTTTAGGCTGAGTGTGAGTGTGGGGGAGAGGATTAGGGTTTGTGTGATGTTTCGGGTAAGGTTAGTGTTATTGTTAGTATTAGGGTTAGAGTTACGGTGAGGGTGAGGGTTAGGGTTAAGGTTAGGTTGGGGTTTCGGATTAGGTTAGGGTTAGTGTGAGGGTGAGGTTTAGGTTTAGATATAGGGATAGGGGGAGGGTTAGGGTGAGGGTTAGGCATAGGGTTAGTGTTCGGGTTAGGGTGAGGGTGAGGGTTAGGTTGAGGTTTAGGATTATAGTTAGGGTTAGGGTTAGTGTGAGGGTTAGTGTTAGGGTTAGGGTTAGTGTTAGGGTGAGGGTAAGTTTTAGGGTGAGTGTTTTGGTTAGGGTGAGGGTTATGGTTTGGGTGAGGGACAGGATTAGTGTTAGGGTTATTATTAGGGTTAGGTTTAAGGTTTTGGTTATGGTGAGGGTGAGGGTGAGGTTTAGGTTTTGTGTTAGGGTTAGAGTGAGGGTTAGGATGAGGGTGAGGTTTACGGTTGGATTTAGGGTTAGGGTGCAGGTTTGGGTGAGGTTTAGGGTTAAGGTTAGTGGTAGGGTTGGGGTTAGGGTGAAAGGTAGGTGGAGGATTAGGGTTAGATTAAGGTTAGGGTTAGGTATAGGGTTTCGGTTACAGTGAGTGTGATGGTTAGGATTAGGGTTAGGGTGAGGGTGAGGTTTAGGTTTAGAATCAGGGTTAGGGTGAGGCTGAGGGTGAGGCTGAGGTTTAGGGTTCGGGTTATGATGAGGTTTAGGGTTAGGTTTAGGTTGGGTGTGAGGGTTATGGTTAGGGTTAGGGTTAGCCTTAAGTTTAGGCTGAGGGTTTGGGTGAGGATGAGGGTTAGGGTTAGTTTGAGGGTTAGGGTTAGGGTTAGGGTGAGGTTTAGTGTTAGGGTTAGGGTAAGAGTTATGGTTAGTGTGAGGGTGAGATTTAGAGGTAGAGTTAGTTTTAGGCTGTGAGTTAGTATGAGTGTTCGGGTTAGGGTGAGAGTTAAGGTAGGGGTGACGGTAAGGGTAAACGTGAGGGTTAGCCTGAAGGTGATGGTTACGGTAAGGTTGAGGGTTAGGGTTATGGTGAGTGTTAGGGCTAGGGTTAAGGTGAGAGTTAGGGTTCAGGTTAAGTTTAGGGTTAGGGTGAGTATTAGAGTAAGGGTTATGGTGAGGGTGAGGGTTAGGATTAGGTTGAGGGTTATGGTTAGGTTGAGGGGTAGGGTTAGGGTTACCATTACGGTGAGGGTGAGGGTTAGGTTTAGGATTAGGATGAAGTTTAGGTTTAGAGTAAGGGTTAGAGTTAGGGTTAGTGTGAGAGTGAGGTTTAGGCATAGAGTTAGGGTTAGTGTTATTGTTAGGGTTAGGGTTAGGGTGAGAGTTTGGGTTAGAGTTAGGCTTAGGCTTAGGTTTAGGCCAAGCATGAGGGTGAGGGTTAGGGTTAGGGTTAGGGTGAGGGTTAGGGTTAGGGTTAGGGTGAGGGTTAGGATGAGGTTTAGGTTTATGATTAGTGTTAGGGTGAGGACTAGGGTGAGGGTTAGGGTGAGGGTTAGGTTTAGGGATAGGGTTAGGTTTAGAATTAGGGTTCGGTTGTGGGTCAGTGTGAGAGTCATAGTTAGGGTTAGGCTTAGGGTTAGAGTGAGGGTTAGGGTTAGGGTTTTGGTTAGGGTGAGGGTGAGGCTGAGGATTAGGGTTAGAGTTAGGGTTAGGGTTAGAGTTAGGGTTAGGGTTAGAGTTAGGGTTAGGGTTAGGGTTAGGGTTAGTCTTAGGATTAGGCTGAGGGTGAGAGTGGGGTTGAGGATTAGGGTTAGGTTTAGGATTAGGGTTATTGCTAGTGTTATGTTTAGGGTTAAGTTTCCACTGAGGGTGAGGCTGAAGTTGAGGGTTATGGTTATGGTTATGGTTAGGGTTAGTGTTATTTTTAGGGGTAGGGTTAGATTTACGGTGAGATTGAGGGTTAGGGTGACGGTTAGGTTTAGGGTTAGGTTTAGGCTGAAGTTTAGGGTTAGGGTTAGGGTGAAGGTGAGGTTTAGGGTTAGAGTTAGTGTTAGGGGGATGGTTAGGTTGAGGTTTAGGGATAGGGTTAGATTTAGTATTAGGGGTATGGTGAGGGTGAGTGTGACAGTTAGGGTGGGGGTTAGGCATAGGTTTAGGGTTAGACTGAGGGTGAGGGTGGGGGTGAGGATTAGGGTTAGGGTGATGGTTTGGGTTAGTGTTAGTGTTATTATTACGGTTAGGCTTAGAGTTACTGTGAGAGGGAAGGTGCTGGTGAGGGTTAGGGTTAGGTTTAGGGTGGGGTTTAGGGTTAGGGTTAGGGTTAGTGTGAGGGTGAGTTTTAGGGTTAGAAATAGGGTTATGGGGAGGGTTAGGATGAGGGTTAGTGATAGGGTTAGTGTTAGAGTTAGGGTGAGGCTTAGGGTTAGGTTGAGGTTTAGGGTTATGGTTTTGGTTAGGTTTACTGTGAGGGTTAGTGTTAGGGTTAGGGTTAGTGTTAGGGTGAGGGTAAGTTTTAGGGTTAGGGTTTGGGTTAGGGTGAGTGTTTGGATCAGGGTGAGGGTTAGGGTTAGTGTTAGGGTTATTGTTAGGGTTAGGTTTAGGCTTTTGGTTTCCGTGAGGGTGAGGGTGAGGTTTAGGTTTAGGGTTAGGATGAAGTTTAGGGTTAGGGTTAGTGTTAGGGTTAGGGTTTGGGTGAGAGTTAGGTGAAGAGTTAGGGTTAGGGTTAGGCTTAAGGTTAGAGTTAGGTTTAGGGTTTCGGTTACTGTGAGGGTGAGTTTCAGTATTAGGGTTAGGGTGAGTGTGAGGATTAGGGTTAGAATTAGGGTTAGAGTGAGGCTGAGCGGGAGGGTGAGGGTTAGGATTAGGATTAGGGTTAGGGTTAGGGTGAGTGTGAGGGTTATGGTTAGGGTTAGGGTTAGCCTTAGGTTTAGGCTCAAGGTTTGCATGAGGGTGAGGGTTATGTTTAGTTTGAGGGGTAGGGTTAGGGTCAGGGTGAGTTTTAGTGTTAGGGTTATGGTTAGAGTTATGGTTAGGGTGAGGGTGAGGTTTAGGGTAGAGTTAGTTTGAGGGTGAGGGTTATGGTGAGTTTGAGGGTATGGTGAGGGTTAGGATAGGGGTGAAGGTAAGGGTAAACGTGAGGGTTAGGCTGAGGGTGAGGGTTACGATAAGGTTGAGGGTTACGGTTAGGGTGACCGTTAGGGTTAGGGTTAGTGTGTGAGTTAGGGTACAGGTTAAGTGTAGGGTTAGGATGAGGGTTAGGGTAAGGGTTACGGTGAGGGTGAGGGTTAGGTTTAGGTTGAGGGCTAGGTTGAGGCTGAGGGTTAGGGTTAAGGATAGGGTAAGCGCTAGGGTGAGGGTTAGGGTGAGGGTTAGGGTTTGGGATAGGTTTAGGTTTAGGATTAGTGTTAGTTTGAGGGTGAGTGTGAGGGTTAGGGTTAGGCTTAGAATTAGGGTGAGGATTAGGGGTAGGGTTTCGGTTAGGGTGAGGCTGAGGCTGAGGATTAGGGTTAGGTTTAGGGTTAGGGTTATAATTAGGGTTAGGCTGAGGGTGAGTGTGGTGGTTAGGATTAGAGTTAGGGTTAGGTTAGGCTTAGGTTTAGGCTTATTGTTAGTGTTATAGTTCGGGTTAAGTTTGCAGGGAGGGTGAGGCTGAGGGTGAGGGTTATGGTTAGAGTTACGGTTAGGGTTAGGGTTAGTTTTATTGTTAGGTTTAGGGTTAGAGTTACGGTGAGGTTGAGGGTGAGGGTGATGTTAGGGCTAGGGTGAGGTTTAGGGTTAGGGTTTCGGTTAGGGTTAGGGTGATTGTGATATTAGGTTTAGAGTTAGAGTTACGCGGAAGGTTAGGGTGAGTTTAGGTTTATGGTTAGGGTTAGGGATAGAATGAGGATTAGGGTTAGGGTTAGGGTGAGGTGAAGGTTAGGTTGAGGTTTAGGGTTAGGGTTAGGTTTACTATTAGGGTTAGGGTGAGGTTTAGGGTGAGGGTTAGGCTGAGGGTTAGGCTTAGGCTAATGGTTCGACTGAGGGT
This sequence comes from Dipodomys merriami, assembly GCF_024711535.1. Lineage (NCBI taxonomy): Eukaryota > Metazoa > Chordata > Mammalia > Rodentia > Heteromyidae > Dipodomys > Dipodomys merriami. The sequence continues at coordinate 67,022 of NW_027203446.1, read as the reverse complement.
GATGGTGGGGGTTAGGATTAGGGTTAGGGTGATGGTTTGGGTTAGGGTTAGGGGGAGTTTTAGAGTGAGGGTTAGGGTTAGGTTTAGTATTAGGGTTAGGGTAAGGATGAGGGTTAGGGTTCAGGTTAGTGTTAGGGTTAGGGTAAGGGTGTGGTTTATGGTTAGGGTTAGGGTTAGGGTTAGATTTATGGTGAGGGTGACGGTGCGGATGACTGTGAAGTTTAGGGTTAGGCTTACAGTTAGACTTAGGGTTAGTCTAAGGGTGAGGGTGAGGTTTAGGGATAGGGTGAGTGTTAGGGTTAAGGTTATCGGGTGGTTAGGTTGAGGGTTAGTGTTAGGATTAGGGTTAGGGTGATTGCTAGGGTGAGGGTGAGGTTTAGGGTTAGGTTAGGGTGAGGTTTATGGTTAGGGGTAGGGTTAGGTTGACGTTGAGGTTTAGGGTTAGAGTTAGGATTAAGGTGAGGCTGAGGGTGAGGGTTAGAGTTAGGGTTAGGATTAGGATTCCGGTAAGGGTTAGGGTGAGTGTGAGTGAAAGAGTTAGGGTTAGGGTGAGGCTTAGGGTTACACTGAGGGTAAGGGTGAGGGTTAGGGTTAGGGTGAGAGTTAGGGTTCAGGTTAAGTTTAGATTTAGGATGAGGGTTAGGGTTAGGTTTAGGTTGAGTGTGAGGTTTAGAGTTAGGTTGAGGGTTAGGGTTAGGGTTAGGGTTGGGGTGAGGGTTAGGATTAGTGTTAGGGTGAGGTTTAGGGTTAAGGTTAGAGTTAGAGTGAGGGTTAGGATGAGGGGAAGGTTTACGGTAATGGTGAGAGTTAGGGTTAGGGTGAGGGTTAGGGTTAGGTTTAGGGTTAGGGTGAGGTTGAGTGTTAGGATTAGGGTTAGGGTTAGGGTTATTTTTAGGGTTACGGTTACGGTGAGGGTGAGAGTGAGGGTTAGGGTTAAGGTTAGGTTCAGGTTTTTAGTGTTAGGGTTAGGGTTAGATTTAGGGTTAGGGTGAGGTTAGGTTTAGGGTTAGTGTGAGGGTTAGTGTTTGGGTTATGGTAAGGGTTATGGTGAGGGTTGTGGTTAGGGTTTGTGTTAGGATAAGGGTTAGGGTTACAGTAGTGGTGAGGTTTAGGGTGAGTGTGATTGTTAGGATTAGGTTTAGGGTTTGGGTGAGTTTCAGGGTTAGGATTAGGGTTAGGGTTAGGGTTATTGTTAGGGTTAAGGTTATGGTGAGGTTGCTGGTGAGGATTAGGGTTAGGGGTACGTTGAGGTTTTTAGTGTTAGGGTTAGGGTAAGAGTTAGGGTTAGGGTGAGGTTAGGGTTAGGGTTAGTGTGAGGCTTAGTGTTTTGGTTAGGGTATGGGTTACGGTGAGGGTTGTGGTTTGGGTGAGGTTTAGGATTAGGTTTAGAGTTATTGTTAGGGTTAGGTTTAGGGTTACGGTTACAGTGAGTGTGAGGTTTAGGGTTAGGTTTAGTGTTAGAGTTAGGGTTATGGTGAGGGTTAGAGTGAGGGTGAGGCTGAGGCTTAGTGTTAGAATTAGGATTATGGTAAGGGTTAGGGTGAGTGTGAGGGTTAGGTTTAGGGTTAGCCTTAGGGTTAGGCTGAGCATGAGGTTGAGGGTGAGGGTTATTTTTAGGGATAGGGTGAGATTTAGTGTTAGGGTTAGGGTTAGAATTAGGGTTAGTTTGAGGGTGAGGTATAGGGATAGGGTTAGGGTCAGGGTGAAGTTTAGGGTTAGGGTGAGTGTTAGCGTGGGGGTGACGGTAATGGTAAAGGTGAGGTTTGGGCTGAGGGTGAGGGTTATGATAAGGGTGAGGGTTAGGTTTAGGGTGAGGGTTAGGGTTAGGATTAGGGTGAGGGTGAGGGTTAGATTGAGGATTAGTGTTAGGGTTAGTGTGAGGTTTGGGGTGAGAATGAGGTTTAGGGTTAGGTTTAGGGTTAGGATTAATATTAGGTTTAGGCTTAAGTTGAGGGTTAGGGTAAGGGTGAGGGTAAGGCTTAGTGTTAGGATTAGGATTAGGGTAAGGGTTAGGGTGAGTGTGAGGGTTAGGTTTAGGGTTAGGGTTAGGTTTAGGGTAAGGCTTAGGGTGAGGGTGAGGGTGATGGTTAGGGTTAGGGTGAGATTTTGGGGTAGGGTTTTTGTGAGAGTTAGGGTTCGGGTTAAGTTTTAGGGTTAGGGTGAGGGTTAGGTTTAGTGTTACAATGAGGGTGAGGGTTAGGGTTAGGTTGAGGGTTAGGGTTAGGTTTAGGATTAGGGTGAGGGTTAGGGTTAGGGTTAGCATGAGGTTTAGGCCTAGGGTTAGGGTTAGGGTGAGGTTTAGGATGAGGGTTAGGGTTAAGGTGAAGGTGAGAGTTAGGGTTTTTTTGAGGGTTAGTGTTAGGATTAGGGTTACAGTGAGGGTGAGGGTTATTGTTAGGGTTAGCAATAGGGTTATGGTTACTGTGAGGGTGAGGGTTAGGTTTAGGGTTAGGGTGAGGTTTAGTGTTAGGGTTAGTGTAAGAGTTAGGGTTAGGGTGAGGGTGTGGTTCAGGTTTACATTTAGGGTAAGGGTGAGGTTGAGGTTGAGGTTTGGGTTTAGGGTTAGTGTTAGAGTTAGGGTTAGGGTGAGGGTTAGGGCGAGGATGAGGGTGAAGGTGAGGGTGAGGGTTAGGCTTAGGGTTAGGATTAGGATTAGGGTAAGGATTAGGGTGAGTGTGAAGGTTAGGGTTACACATAGGCTTAGGCTTAGGGTTACGCTGAGAGTGAGGGTTAGGGTGAGGGTTAGGGTTGAGGTGAGGGTTAGGGATAGGTTTAGGGTGAGAGTTAGGGTTCGGTTAATTTTAGGGTTAGGTTGAAGGTTAGGGTTAGGATTAGGGTTAGGGTGAGGGCTAGGGTGAAGGTGAGGATTAGGGTTAGTGTTAGTGTAAGGTTTAGGGTTAGGGTTAGGGTTTGGGTTAGGGTTAGGATGAGGGTTAGGGTTAAGATTATGGTTGGGGTGAGGGTGAGTGATAGGATTAGGGTTAGGGTTAGGGTTAAGTTTAGGGAAAGGATTAATGTTATTGTTAGGGTTAGGTTTAGAGTTATGGTGAGGTTGAGGGTGAGTTTGAGGGTAGGGTTAGGGTTAGATTTAGGGTTAGTTGAAGGGTTAGTTCGAGGGTTAATGTTAGCGTTAGTGTTAGGGTTAAGGTTAAGGTTAGGTTTAGGTTGAGGTTTAGGTTTATGGTAAGGATTAGGGTTAGTGTGAGGGTGAGTGTGAGGGTTATGGTTAGGGTTAGGCTTAGGCTTAGGATTCGGCTGAGGGTGAGGGTGAGGGTGAGGATTAGGGTTAGGGTGATGGTTATGGTTAGGATTAGGGTGAGGGTTAGGATGAGGGTTAGGGGTAGGATTAGGGTTAGTGTGAGGGCTAGGGTGAGGGTGAAGTTTAGGGTAAGTGTTAAGCTTTGGCTTAGGGTTAGGCTGAGCATGAGGTTGAGGGTGAGGGTTAGGGTTAGGTATAGGGTGAGGTTTAGTGTTAGGGTTAGGGTTAGAGTTAGGGTTAGGTTCAGGGTGAGATTTACGGGTAGGGTTAGGGACAGGGTGAGGGGTAGGGTTAGGGTGAGGGTTAGGGTGGGGGTGATGGTAAGGGTAAAGGTGAGAGTTAGGCTGAGGGTGAGGTTTATGGTAAGGGTGAGGGTTAGGTTTAGGGTGAGGGTTAGGGTTAGAGTGAGGGTGAGGTTTAAATTGAGGATTTGTGTTAGGGTTAGTGTGAGGTTCAGGGTGAGGATGAGGGTTAGGGTTAGGGTGAGGGCTAGGGTGAGGGTTAGGGTGAGGGTTAGATTCAGGATTAGTGTTAGGGTTATTGTGAGGTTTAGGGTGAGGATGAGGTTTAGGGTTAAGGTTAGGGTTCGGATTTATATTACGGTTAGGCTTAAGTTTAGGGTGAGGGTGAGGGTGAGGTTTAGGTTTAGTGTTAGGATTAGGATTAGGGTTAGGGTTAGGGTGAGTGTGAGGTTTAGGGTTAGGTTTAGGTTTAGGCTTAGTGTTTGGCTGAAGGTGAGGTTGACGGTGAGGGTTATGGTTAGGGTGAGTGTTAGGGTTAGGGTTAGGGTGAGAGTTAGGGTTCAGGTTAAGTTTAGGGTTAGGGTGAGTGTTAGGGTAAGGTCAAATTGAGGGTGAGGGTTAGGGTTAGGTTGAGGGTTAGGGTTAGGTTTAGTTTTAGGGTTAGGGTGAGGGTGAGGGTGAGGGGTAGGTTTATTGTTAGGGTGAGGGTTAGGATGAGGGTTAGCATTAGGATTAGGGTTAGGGTGAGGGCTAGGGTGAGGGTGAGGTTTAGGGGTAGGTTTAGGGTGATGTTTAGGGTTAGGTTTAGGGTTACGGTTAGGGTGAGGTTGAGGTTTAGGGTTAGAGTTAGCGTTAGGGTGAAGCTGAGGGTGAGGGTTAGGGTTAGGGTTAGGTTGAGGGTTAGGATTAGGCTTAGGATCAGGGTGAGGGTTAGTGTAAGTGTTAGGGTGAGGGTGAGGATGAGGTTTAGGGTTAGGATTAGGGTTCGGGTGAGGGCTAGGGTGAAGGTGAGAGGTAGGGTTAGGGTTAGGGTGAGGTATAGGGTTAGGTTTAGGGTTAGGGTGAGGGTTAGGATGAGGGTTATGTTTAAGATGTGGGTGAGAGTTAGGGTTATGTTGAGGGTTAGGGTTAGGATTAGGGTTACAGTGAGGGTGAGGGTTATTGTTAGGGTTAGGGTTAGGGTTATTTTTACTGTGAGGGTGACGGTTAGGTTTAGGGTTAGGGTGAGGTTTTGTCTTAGGAAAAGGTTTAGTGTTAGGGTTAAGGTGAGCGTGAGGTTTAGGTTTGGAGTTAGGGTAAAGGTGAGGCTGAGGTTGAGGTTTTGGTTAAGGTTTAGTGTTAGAGTTACGGTGAGGGTTAGAATGAGGGTGAGAGTTAGGCTTAGGGTTAGGATTAGTTTTAGGGTAAGGGTAAGGATGAGTGTGAAGGTTAGGGTTACGTTTAGGCTTAGGCTTAGGCTTAGGCTGAGTGAGGGTGAGGGTGAGGGTGAGGGTTAAGGTGAGAGTTGGGTTTAGGTTTAGGGTGAGAGTTAGGGTCTGGATAAGTTTAGGGTTATGGTGAGGGTTACGGTTAGGATTAGGGTTAGGGTGAGGGCTAGGGTGAGGATGAGGTTTAGGGTTAGTGTTAGGGTAAGGTTTAGGTTTAGGGTTAGGGTTTGGGTTAGGGTTAGGATGAGGGTTAGGGTTAAAATTATGGTTGCGGTGAGGGTGAGTGTTAGGATTAGGTTTAGGGTTAGGGTTAGGTTTAGGGATAGGATTAGTGTTATTGTTAGGGTTAGGGCAGTTCTTCTTTTTCCTCATGTGTGAGAGCATAGAAGGAAAATTATGCTGAGCTTTAGTTCTGCCCTTATATGCTATAGCTGCAGCTAGGATCTTTTCCTTTCACTCTCTTTCTTTCCATCTTTCTTTTTTTTTAACAGAATTACTGGCATTTGAACTCAGAGCCTTGTACTTGCTCACAACTGGTGCTCTACCACTTGAGTCACACCTCTAGCCTTAGGGTTAGGCTGAGGGTGAGGGTGGGGATGAGGATTAGTGTTAGGGTGATGGATATGATTAGGGTTAAGGTGATGGTTAGGATGAGGTTTAGGATTAGGATTAGAGTTAGGGTGAGGGCTAGGGTGAGGGTGAAATTTAGAGTAAGGGATAAGCTTAGGCTTAGGGTTAGGCTGAGCATGAGGTTGAGGGTGAGGGTGAGGTTTAGGGATAGGGTGAGGTTTAGTGTTAGGGTTAGGGTTAGAGTTAGGGTTCAGGTGAGGGTGAGGTTTAGGGGTAGGGTTAGGGTCAGGGTGAGGGTTAGGTTTAGGGTGGGGGTGTTGGTAAGTGTAAGATGAGAGTTAGCCTGAGGGAGAGTGATATGGTAAGGGTGAGGGTTAGGTTTAGGGTGAGGGTGAGGGTTAGATTGAGGATTAGTGTTAGGGTTAGTGTGAGGTGTAGGGTGAGGATGAGGGTTAGGGTTAGGGTGAGGGCTAGGGTGAGGTGAGGGTGAGGGTTAGATTGAGGATTAGTGTTAGGGTTAGTGTGAGGTTTAGGGTGAGGATGAAGTTTAGGGTTAGGGTTAGGGTTAGGATTAATGGTAGGGTTCGGTTTAAGGTAAGGGTGAGGGTGAAGGTGAGGTTTAGGGTTAGTGTTAGGATTAGGATTAGGGTTAGGGTTAGGGTGAGTGTGAGGTTTAGGGTTAGTTTTAGGGTGAGGCTTGGTGTTTGGCTGAAGATGAGGGTGAGGGTGAGTTATGGTTAGGGTGAGTGTTAGGGTTAGGGTTAGGGTGAGAGTTAGGGTTCAGGTTAAGTTTAGGGTTAGGGTGAGTGTTAGGGTAACGGTAAATTGAGGGTGAGGGTTTGGGGTAGGTTGAGGGTTAGGGTTAGGGTGAGGGTGAGGGTGAGGGTGAGAGTGAGGGTTAGGGTTAGTCTTAGGGTGAGGGTTTGATGAGGGTTAGGGTTAGGATTAGGGTTAGGGTGAGGGCTAGGGTGAGGGTGAGGTTTAAGGTTAGGGTTAGGGTGAGGGTGAGGTATAGTGTTAGAGTTAGCGTTAGGGTGAGGCTGAGGATGAGGGTTAGGGTTAGGGTTAGTGTTAGAGTTAGGGTTACGGTGAGGGTTAGGTTGAGGTTGAGGGTAAGGCTTAGTGTTAGGATTAGGATTAGGATAACTTTTAGGGTGAGAGTGAGGGTTAGGGTTAGGCTTAGGGTTAAGTTTAGGGTGAGGCTGAGGGTGAGAGTTAGGGTTAGGGTGAGATTTAGGGATAGGGTTAGGGTGAGAATTAGGATTCGGGTTAAGTTTAGGGTCAGAGTGACGGTTAGGGTTAGGGTTACATTGAGGTTGAGGGTTAGGGTTAGGTTGAAAGTTAGGGTTAGGCTTAGGATTAGAGTGAGGGTTAGTGTAAGTGTTAGGGTGAGGGTTAGGATGAGGATTAGGGTTATGATTAGGGTTCGGGTGAGGGCTAGGGTGTGGGTGAGTGTTAGGATTTGTGTTTGGGTGAGGTTTAGGGTTAGGTTTAGGGTGAGGTTTAGGATATGGGCTAGGGTTACAGTGAGGGTTAGGGTTAGGGTTAGGGTGAGGTTTAGGGTTAGTATTTGGGTTAGGGTGAGTTTTAGGATTATATTTAGGGTTAGGGGGAGGTTTAGGTCAACGGTTAAGGTTAGGGTTAGTGTTAGGGTTAAGGTTAGGTTGAGGGTTAGGTTGAGGTTTAGGTTTAGGGTTAGGGTTAGAATTAGGGTTTGGGTTAGGCTATGTGAGATTTAGGGTTAGGGTTAGGCTTAGGGTTAGGGTTATGCTGAGGTTGAGGCTGGGGGTGAGGATTAGGGTTAGGGTTATGGTTAGGGTGAGGGCTAGGGTGAGCGTGAGGGTAAGGGTAAGGGTTAGGCTTAGGCTTAGGTTTAGGCTGAGCGTGAGGTTGAGGGTGAGTGTTAGGGTTAGGGTGATGGTTAGGTTTACTGTTAGGGTGAGGGTTAGGATGAGGTTGAGGGTTAGGGTGAGTATGATGGTAAGGGTAAAGGTGAGGTTTAGACTGAGGGTGAGGATTAAGATAAGGGTGAGGGTTAGGATTAGGTTTAGGGTTAGGGTTAGTGTTAGAGTGAGGGTTCGATTGAGCATTAGGGTTAGGGTTAAGGTTAGTGTGAGGTTTAGGGTGAGGATGAGGGTTAGGTTTAGGGTGAGGGTGAGAGTTAGAATTAGTGTTAGGTTGAGTGCTAGGGTGAGGGTTAGGGATAGGTTTAGGTTTACGATTTGGATTAGGGTGAGGTTGAGTGTGAGGCTTAGGGTTAGGGTTAGGGTTAGGCTTAGGGTTAGAGTGAGGGTTAGTGTTAGGGTTTGGGTTAGGGTTAGGTTGAGGCTGAGGCTGAGGGGTATGTTTAGGGTTAGGATTAGGGTTAGGGTTAGTGTTATTGTTAGGGTTAGGGTTAGAGTTACAATGAGGTTGAGGGTGAGAGTTAAGTTTAGGGTGAAGTTTAGCGTTAGGGTTAGGTTGAGGGTGAGGTTTATGGTTAGAGTTAGGGTTAGGGGGAGGGTTAGTGTGAGGTTTAGGGTTAGTGTTAGTGTTAAGGTGAGGGTGTGTGTTAGGTTGAGGTTTAGGGATAGGCTTAGGAGTAGGATTAGGTTTAGGGTGAGCGTGAGTATGAAGGTTAGGGTGTGGGTTAGGCTTAGGCTTAGGGTTAGGCTGAGGGTGAGAATGGGGGTGAGGATTAGGGTTAGGGTGATTGTTAGGGTTAGTGTTATTGTTAGGGTTAGGGTTCGAGTTTCGGTGAAGATGAAAGTACGGGTGAGGGTTAGGTTTAGGGTTAGGGTGGGGTTTAGGGTTAGGTTTAGTGTTAGGGTGAAGGTGAGGGTAAGGTTTACTGTTAGATATAGGGTTAGGGTGAGGGTTAGGGTGAGGGTTAGGGTTAGGGTTAGTGTTAGGGTTAAGGTGAGGATGAGGTTTAGGGTTAGATATAGGGTTAGGGGGAAGGTTAGGGTTAGGGTTAGGGTTAGGATTGCGGTTAGGGTGAGGTTTAGGGTTAGGGTTAAAGTTAGGGTTAGAATTACAGTGAGGGTGAGGGTGCAGATTAGTGTGAGGTTTAGGGTTAGAGTTAGGGTTAGGGTTAGGCTGAGTGTTAGGGTTAGGGTTAGTGTTAGAATTAGGGTTATGGTGAGTGTTAGGGTGAGGGTGAGGGTAAGGCTTAGTGTTAGGATTAGGATTAGGGTAAGGCTTATTGTGAGTGTGAGGGTTAGGGTTAGGGATAGTGTCAGGCTTAGGGTTAGGCTGAGCATGAGGTTGAGTGTGAGCATTAGGGTTAGGGATAGGGTGAGGTTTAATTTTAGGGTTAGGGTTAGAGTTAGGGTTAGGTTGAGGGTGAGGTTTAGGGATAGGTTTCAGTTCAGGGTGAGGGTTAGGGTTAAGGTGAGGGTTAGGGTGAGGGTCAGGGTGAGGGTTAGGCTTAGGGTGAGAGTTAGGGTTCCGGTTAAGTTTAGGGTTAGGGTGAGGGTTAGGTTATGTTTTACAGTGAAGGTGAGGGTTAGGGTTAGGTTGAGGGTTAGGGTTAGGGTTATTGTTAGGGTGAGGGTTAGGATGAGGGTTAGGGTTAGGATAAGGTTATGGTGAGGGCTAGGGTGAGGGTGAGGTTTAGGGTTAGGGTTATTGTGGGGTTTAGGTTTAGGTTTAGGGTTAAGGTTAGCGTTAGGGTGAGGGTTGGATTGAGGACTAGGGTTCGGGTCAGGGTTAGTTTTAGGTTTTGGGTGAGCATGAGGGTTAGGGTTAGGGTGAGGTTGAGGTTTAGAATTAGGCTTATGGTGAGTGCTAGGGTGAGGGTTAGGATGAGGGTGAGAGTGTGGATGAGGATTAGGGTTAGGCTTAGAGTTATTGTTAGGGTGAGGGTGAGTTTTAGGGTTAGAGTTAGGTTTCGGAGGAGGGTTTGGGTGAGATTTAAGTTTAGGGATAGTGTTAGGGTTAGGGTGAGGGTGAGGGTGAGGGTTAGGTTGAGGTTTAGGGATAGGGTTAGGTTTAGGATTCGGGTTAGGGTGAGCATGACTATGAGGGTTAGGGTGGGGGTTAGGCTTAGGCTTAGGGTTAGGGTGAGGGTGAGGGTGCGGGTGAGGATTAGGGTTAGGGTGATGGTTAGGGTTAGGTTTAGTGTTATTGTCAGGGTTAGGGTTTGAGTTCCGGTGAAGGTGAGGGTGGGGGTGAGGGTTAGGCTTAGGGTTAGGGTGGAGTTTAGGATTAGGGTTAGTTTTCCAATGAGGGTGAGTTTTAGGTTTAGATATAGGGTTAGGCGGTGGGTTAGGGTAAGGGTTAGGGTTAGGGTTAGGGTTAGGGTGAGGGTGAGGGTTAGGGTTAGGTTTAGGGTTAGGCTTATGGTGAAGTTTAGGGTTAGGGTTAGGGTTAGGGTTAGAATTTCGGTGAGGGTGAGGGTGCGGGTGAGTGTGAAGTTTAGGGTTAAGTTTATGGTTAGGCTTAGGTTTATGCTTACGGTTAGGCTGAGAGTGAGGGTGAGTGTGAGGTTTAGGGTTAGGGTGAGGGTTAGGGTTAGGGTTATGGGGTGGGTTAGGATGAGGGTTAAGGTTAGGATTAGGGTTAGGGTGAGGGCTAGGGTGAGGGTTAAGTTTATGGTTAGGGTTAGGGTGAGGTTTAGGTTTATGCTTAGGGTTAGGGTTAGGGTTAGGTTGAGGTTTAGAGTTAGAGTTAGTGTTAGGGTGAGGGTGAGGTTTAGGGTTAGAGTTAGGTTTAGGGTGAAGTTTAGGTTGAGGGTTAGCTTTAGGGTTAGGGTTAGGGTTAGGTTTAGAGTGAGTGTTAGGGAGAGGGTTTGGGTTAGGTTTAGGGTTAGGCTTAGGGTGAGGGTAAGGGTGAGGTTGAGGGTGAGAGTTACGGTTAGTGGGAGTGTTAGGATGAGTGTTAGTGTTAGGATTAGGGTTAAGGTAAGGACTAGGGTGAGGGTGAGATTTAGGGTGAGGTTTAGCTTTAGAGTTAGGGTTAGGGATAGGTTGCGGTTGAGGTTTAGGGTTAGAGTTAGGGTTAGGGTGAGGCTGAGTTTGAGGGTAAGTTTTAGGTAAGTGTTAGGGTTACAGTTAGAATTAAGGTGAGGGTTAGAGTGAGGGTGAGGGTTAGGGTTATGGTTAGGTTTAGTGTGAGATTTAGGGTTAGGGTTAGGGTTAAGGTGAGGGTGAGGGTTAGGGTGATTGTTAGGGTTTTAGGGTTGGGGTGAGGGTTAAGGTTAGGTTTAGTTTAGGTTTAGGATTAGGGCTAGGGTGAGGGCTAGGGTGAGGCTGAGGGTTAGGTTTAGCATTAGGGTGAGGTTTTTGGTTAGGGTTAATTTTAGAGTTAGGGTGAGTGTTAGGGTTAGGGTTATGGTGAGGGTTAGGTTTAGGGTTAGAGTGAGGGTTAGGGTGAGTTTTAGTGTTAGGGTTAGAATTAGGGTTAGGGTGAGGGTGAGGTTTAGGGTTAAAGTTAGGGTTAGCTTAAGGTTTAGGGTGAGTGTTAGGGTTAGGGTTAGGGTGAGGGTTTGGGTTAGTGTTAGGGTTACTGTGAGCGTGAGGGTTAGGGATAGAGTTAGGGTAAGTTTTAGTGTTATTGTTAGGGTTAGTGTTAGAGTTATAGAGAGGGGGAGGGCGAGGAGGAGGTTTAGGGATAGAGTGAGTTTTAGGGTTATGGTTAGGGTTAGGGTGAGGGTGAGCATGAGATTTAGGGTTAGAGTTAGGGTTAGGGTGAGGGTTATGGTGAGGGTTAGGGTAAGGGTTAGTGTAATGGTTAGGGTGAGGGATTAGGATGAGGGTTAAGTTTAGGGTTTGGGTGAGATTTAAGGTTCGGGTTACAGTGAGGGTGAGGGTTAGGGTAAGGTTGAGGGTTAGGGATAGGATTAGGTTTAGGGTGAGGGTTATGGTTGGGTTTAGGATGAGTGTTAGGTTGAGGATTAGGGTTAGGATTAGGGTTAGGGTGAGGGCCAGGGTGAGGGCGAGGTTTAGGGTTAGGGTTCAGTTGAGGTTTAGGGTTAGGGTTGGCTTGAGGGTGAGGGTTAGGCTGAGGGTTAGGGTTATGGTGAGGGTGTGGGTTAAGGTTAGGGTAAGGGTTAGGTTAGGGATAGGATGGGGGTTAGGGGGAGGGGGAGGGTTAGAGTTAGGGTTAGAGTTAGGATTATTGTTAGTGTTATGGTTATCGTTATGTTTGCAGTGAGGATGAGGCTGAGGGTGAGGGTTAGGGCTAGGATTAGTGTTAGGGATAAGTTTAAGGCTAGGATTAGTGTTATTGTTAGGGTTAGGGTTAGAGTTATGGTGAGGTTGAGGGTGAGGGTAAGGGTGAGAGTTAGGGTTAGTGTTAGGGTGAGGTTTAGGGTTAGGGTTAGGATTAGCGTTAGGGTGAGGGTGAGTGTGAGGGTTCCTGTTAGGGTTAGGGGGAGGTTTAGGGTCAGGGTTAGTGTTAGGGTTAGTGTTAGGGTTAGGGTTAGGGTGAGGTTTAAGTTGAGGTTTACGGTTAGGGTTACAGTTAGGGTTAGGGTGAGGGTGAGGGTGAGGGTGAGTGTGAGGGTTCCTGTTAGGGTTAGGCTTATGCTTAGGTTTAGGCTGAGTTTGAGGTTGGGCGTGAGGATTAGGGTTTGGGTGATGGTTAGGGTTACGGTTAGGTTGAAGGTTAGGATGAGGGTTAGGGTTAGGATTAGGGTTAGGGTGAGGGCTAGGGTGAGGTTGAGGATTAGGTTTAGGTATAGGCTTAGGCTTAGAGTTAGTCTGAAGGTGAGTTTGAAGGTGTGGGTTAGTGTTTGGGTGATGGTTAGGTTTAAGGTTAGGGTGAGGGTTCAGGTGAGGGTAAGGGTTAAAGTGAGGGTGATGGTAAGCGTAAAGGTGAGGGTTAGGCTGAGGGTGAGGGTTAAGATAAGGGTAAGGGTTATTGTTAGCGTGAGGTTTAGGGTAAGGGTTACGGTTAGGGTAGGGTGAGGGTGAGGGTTACATTGAGAATTAGGGTTAGGGTTAGTGTGAGGTTTAGGATGAGGATGAGGGTTAGGTTTAGGGTTAGAATTACAGTTAGGGTGAAGGCTAGGTTGAGGGTGATGGTTAGGATTAGGGTTAGGGTTAGGATTAGGGTGAGGGTGAGGGTGAGTTTGTGGATTAGGGTTAGGTTTAGGGTTGGGCTTAGGGTAAGGCTAAGGGTAATGTTGAATGTGAGGGTTAAGGTTAGGTGAGGGTTAGGTTTATGGTTAGGGTGAGGGTTAGCATGAGGGTTAGGTTTAGGATGAGGGTTAGGGTAAGGATTAGGATTTGGATGAGGGCTAGGGTTAGGGTGAGGGTTAGGGTGAGGGTTACGGTGAGGTTTACGTTTCAGATTAGGTTTATGGATAGGGTGAGGGTTAAGGTTAGAGTTACGGTGAGGGTCAGGTTTAGGGTTAGGTTGAGGGTTAGAATTAGGTTTACGGTTAGGAGGTTTAGGGTTAGGGTGAGGGTGAGGGTTAGGATGAGGGTTAGGGATACAATTAGGGTTAAGGTGAGGGCTAGGGTGAGTGTGAGGGTAAGTGTTAGGGTTAGTGTGAGGTTTAGGGTTAGAGGTAGGGGTAGGTTTAGGGTTCAGGTTAGGGTTCAGGTTAGGGTTAGTCTTAGGGTGAGTGCTAGGGTGAAGGTGATGTTTTAGGTTAGGGTTAGCGTGAGGGTGAGGGTTAGGGTTAGGGTGAAGGTTAGGTTTAGGGTTAGGATTAGGTTTACGGTTTGGGTGAGGGTGAGTGTGACGGTTAGGGTTAGGGTTAGTGTTAGGCTTAGTGAAACGCTGAGCATGAAGGTGAGTGTGAGGGTTAGGGTGAAACTGAGGTTTAGGGTTAGAGTTCGTGTTAAGGTGAGGGATAGAGTGATGGTTAGTGTTAGGTTTAGGGTTAGGTTTAGGGATAGAGTGAGGGTTAGGGTAGTATAGGGTTAGGTTTAGGATTAGGGTTTTGGTGAGGGTGAGGATGAGGTTAAGGGTTAGGGTTAGGGTTCGGGTTAGGGTCAGCGTTTGGGTGAGAGTTAGGTTTCGGGTTAAGTTTAGGGTTAGGGTGAGGGTTAGGGTTAGGGTTATGGTGAGGGTGAGTGTTAGAGTTAGGGAGAGAGTTAGGGTTAGGGTGAGGGTTAGGGTTAGGGTTAGATTAAGAGTTAGGATGAGGATTAGGGTTAGGATTATGGTTAGAGTGAGGGCTAGGGTGAGGGTGAGGGTTAGGGTTAGTGTTAGGGTGAGGTTTAGCGTTTGTGTGAGGGTTAGGGTCAGGGTTAGGATGAGGGTTAGGGTTACGGTGAGGGTTAGGGTTAGGGTTAGGGTGAGGGTTAGGGTTAGGATTAGTGTTAGGGTGAGGGTGAGGTTTAGGATTAGGGTTAGGGTTAGGATTATTGTTATTGTTATGATTATGGTGACATTGCAGTGAGGAGGAGGCTGAGGGTGAGATTTATGGATAGGATTAGGGTTAAGGTTAGTTTTAGGGTTAGGATTAGTGTTATTGTTAGAGTTAAGGTTATAGTTACATTGAGGGTGAAGGTGAGGGTAAGGGTGAGGGTTAGGGTTAGGCTTAGGGTTAGGTTTAAGTTGAGGGTGAGTGTGAGGGTTAGGGTTAGTGTTAGGGTTAGGCTTAGGGTTAGGGTGAGGGTTAGGACTAGGGTTTGGTTTAGGGTGATGGTGAGGTTTAGGGTTAGGGTGAGGTTTAGGGTTAGGTTTAGGGTGAGGTTTAGGATGAGGGTTAGGGATACAATTAGGGTTAAGGTGAGGGCTGGGGTGAGGGTGAGGGTAAGTGTCAGGGTTAGGGTAAGGTTTATGGTTAGGGGTAGGGTTAGGGTGAAGGTGAGGTTAAGGGTTAGGGTTTGGTTCAGGGTGAGCTTTTTGTTTATGGTGAGGGTGTGGGTTAGGTTTGGATTGAGGGTTATTGTGAGGACTAAGGTGAGGGTTAGGGTTAGGGTTAGGGTGAGGGTTAGGTTGAGGTTTAGGTTTAGGGTTAGGGTTAGGGTTAGGATTAGGGTTAGTGTGAGGGTGAGTGTAAGGGTTAGGGTTAGGGTTATCCTTAGGCTTAGGGTTAGGCTGAGGGTGAGGTTGGGGATGAGGCTTAGGTTTAGAATGATGGTTCGGGGTATGGTTAGGTTGAGTGTTATGATGAGGGTTAGGGTTAGGATTTGGGTTAGGGTGAGGGCTAGGGTGAGTGTGAAGTTTAAGTTTAGGTTTAGGTTTAGGCTTAGTGTTAGGCTGTGGCTGATCGTGAGGGTGAGGTTTACGGTTAGGGTGATGGTTAGTGTTACAGTAAGGGTGAGGGTTAGGATGAGGGTTAGGATTAGGGTGAGCGTTAGAATGAGGGTGACAGTAAGAGTAAAGGTGAGGGTTAGGCTGAGGGTGAGGGTTATGGTAAGGGTGACGATGAGGGTAAGGTTTATGGTGAGTGTGAGGGTTAGATTGAGGATTAGTATTAGGGTTACTGTGAGGTTTAGGGTGAGGATGAAGGTTAGGGTTAGGGTGAGGGATAGGGTCAAGGTGAGGGTTAGGGTTAGGGTTAGGGTGAGGTTTACGTTTAGGGTGATGGTTAGTGTTAGTGTGAGGGTTAGTGTTAGTGTTAGTGTTAGGGTTAGCGTAAGTGTTAGGGTAAGGTATATGTTTAGGGTGAGGTTTAGGATTAGGGTTAGGGTTTGTGTTATGGTGGAGGTGGGGTTTAGGGTTAGAGATAAGGTTAGGGTGAGGGTTAGGGTTAGGGTTAGGGTTAGGTTACTGTTAGGGTTAGGGTTAAGGTGAGGTTTAGTGTGGGGGTGAGGGTTAGTGTTAGGGTTAGGATTAGGATTAGGGTTAAGGTGAGGGTGAGTGTGAGTGATAGGGTTAGGGTTAGGATTAGGATTAGAGTTAGGGTGAGGGTGAAGGTTATGGTTCGGGTGAGTGTTGGTCTTAGGGTTAGTGTGAGGGTTAGGGTGAGGGTTAATCTTAGGCTTAGGGTTTGGGTTTGGGCTAGGGTGAGGGTGAGGTTTAGGGTTAGGGTGGGGGTGATTGTTAGGGTGAGGGTTAGGTTAGTGTTAGGTTTAGGGTTGGTATTAGGGTTAGGCGAAATGTTAGGCTGAGGGTGAGGGTGAGGATGAGGGTTATGGAGAGGGTGAGGGTTAGGGTTAGTGTTAGGGTGAGGTTTAGTGTTAGGGTTAGGTTTACTGTTAGTCTTAGGGTTAAGGTGAGAGTTAGCGGGATGGTTAGTGTTAGAGTGAGGCTTAGGGTTAGCATTAGGGTTAGGGTGAGGGTGAGGTTTAGGGATAAATTAGGGTTAGGTTGAAGCTTAGGGTGACGGTTAATGTTAGGGTTAGTGTTAGGGTTAGGGTTAGGGTGAGGGTTAGGGTGAGGGTGAGGATTAGGGTTAGGGTAGGATTAGGATTAGGATTAGCTTTAGGGTTAGTGTGAGGGTTAGGGTTAGCGTTAGCCTTAGGTTTAGGCTGAATATGAGGGTGAGGGTTAGGGTTAGGTTTAGGTTGAGGGTTAGGTTTAGGTTTAGGGTGAGGTTTATTGTTAGGGTTAGGGTTAGAATTAGGGTTAGGGTGAGGGTTAAGTTTATCGGTTAGGGATAGGGTGAGGGTTAGTGTGAGGGTTAGGTTTAGGGTGAGGGTTAGTGTGGGGGTGACCGTAAGGGTAAACATGAAGGTTAGGCCGAGGGTGAGAGTTATTGTAAAGGTGAGGGTTAGGGTTAGGGTGAGGTTTGAGGTGAGGATGAGGGTAAGGGTTAGGGTGAGTGCTAGGGTAAGGGTGAGGGTTAGGGTTAGGGTTAGGGTGAGGGTAAATGTTAAGTTGAGGGTTGAGGTAAGGGTGAGGGTTATGGTTTGGGTGAGGGTTAGTGTTAGGGTTTGGGTTTAGGTTACGGTGAGGGTGAGTGTGAAGGTTAGGGTTAGGTTTAGGGTTAGGCTTAGGGTTAGGGTGAGGTTTAGGGTTAGGGTTATGGGGAGGTTTAGGATGAGGGTTAGGGTTAGGATTAGGGTTAGAGTGAGGGCTAGAGTGAGGGTGAGTTTTAGGGTTAGGTTTATGGTGAGGTTTAGGGTTAGGTTTAGGTTTAGGGTTAGGGTGAGGTTGAGATTTTGGGGTTAAAGTTATGGTTAATTTGAGCCTGAGGGTGAGGGTTAGGGTTAGGGTTAGGGTTAGGGTGAGTGTTAGGTTGAGGATTAGTGTGAGGGTGAGGGTTAGGGTTAGGTTTAGGGTTAGGATTAGTTTTATTGTTAGGGTCAGGGTTAGAGTTACAGTGAGTGTGAGGGTGAGATGAGGGTTAGCGTTAGGTTTAGGGTGAGGTTTAGTGTTAGGGTTAGGTTTAGGGTTAGGGTGAGAGTGTGGTATAGGATTAGATTTAGGGTTAGAGAGAGGGTTTTTCCCGGGTTAGGGTTAGGATTAGTGTTAGGGTTAAGTTTAGGGTGAGGGTTAGGTTGAGGTTAAGGGTTAGGGTTAGGGTTAGAGTTAGGGTTAGGATTTGGGTTAGGGTGAGGGTGAGTGTGGGTGTGAGGATTATGGTTGGGATGATGGTTAGGGTTAGGGTTATGTTGAGGTTTAGGATGAGGTTTAGGGTTAGGATTAGGTTTAGCGTGAGGGCTATAGTGAGGGTGAGGGTTAGGGTAAGGGTTAGTCTTGGCTAAGGGTTAGGCTGAGCGTGAGGTTGAGGGTGAGGGTTATGGTTAGGGTGATGTTTAGGTTTACGGTTAGGGTGAGGGTTAGGGTGAGGTTTAGGGTTAGGGGTAGTAGAATGGTCAGGATGATGGTAATGGTAAAGGTGAGATTTATGCTGAGGGTGAGGGTTAAAATAAGTGTGTGTTAGTGTTAGGGTTAGGGTTAGGGTAAGGGTTAGGGTTAGGGTGAGGGTGAGGTTTAAATTGAGGATTAGGGTTAGGATTAGGGTTAGTGTGAGGTTTAGGGTGAGGATGAGGGTTAGAATTAGGGTTAGGGTGAGGGCTAGGATGATGGTGAGGGTTAGGCTTAGTTTTAGGGTTAGGGTTGAGGTTTAGGATTAGGGTGAGGGTTAGGGTTAGTGTGAGGGTGAGTGTTAGGTTTAGGGTTAGTGTTAGGGTGAGGGTAAGTGTTATGTTGGAGTTTAGGGTGAGGGTGAGGGTTATGGTTAAGGTAAGGGTTAGGGTTTGGGTTAGGGTGAGTGTGGGGGTGAGGTTTAGGGTTAGATATAGTGTTAGGGGGAGGATTAGTGGGAGGGTTAGTGTAAGGGTTAGTGTTAGGGTTAGGGTGAGGGTGAGGTTTAGGTTGAGGTTTAGGGTTAGGGTTAGGGTTAGTGTGAGGGTTAGTGTAAGGGTTAGGGTTAGTGTTAGGGTGAGGGTAAGTGTTAGGGTGCGGGTTTGGGTTAGGGTGAGGGCTATGGTTAGGTTGAGGGTTAGGATTAGGTTTAGGGTTTTTGTTAATGTTAGGTTTAGGGTTACAGTTACGGTGAGGGTGAGGGTGAGGGTTAGGGTTAGGGTGAGGCTTGGGTTGAGGTTAAGATTT
The DNA here is from genome assembly GCF_024711535.1 of Dipodomys merriami. Taxonomy (NCBI): domain Eukaryota; kingdom Metazoa; phylum Chordata; class Mammalia; order Rodentia; family Heteromyidae; genus Dipodomys; species Dipodomys merriami. The sequence goes on along the minus strand of NW_027203446.1, from coordinate 49,140 downwards.
AGGGTTATGGTTAGGGTTAGGGTGAGGGTAAGTGTGAGGGTTAGGGATAGCCTTAGGCTTAGGGTTAGGCTGAGGGTGAGGGTGAGTTTTAGGATGAGGGTTAGGGTTAGGGTTACTGTTAGGTTTAGGGTTAGGATAAGTGTTATTGTTATGGTTTGTGTTAGCGTTAAGGTGAAGGTGAGGGTGAGGGTGAGGGTTAGGGCTAGGGCTAGGGTTAGGGTTAGCATTAGGTTTAGGGTTAGGGTGAGTGTGAGGGTTAGGTTTAGGGTTAGGGTTATCCTTAGGTTTAGGCTGAGGGTGAGGGTGAGGGTTAGGGTTAGGTTTAGGGTGAGGTTTAGGGTTAGGGGTAGTATTAGGGTTAGGGTGAGGGTGAGGTTTAGGGTTAGATTTGGGTTTGGGGGAGTGTTAGTTCGTGGTTTATAGTTAGGGTTAGTGTTAGGGTTAAGGTTAGGGTGAGGGTTAGGTTGAGGTTATGGGTTAGGGTTAGGGTTAGGGTTGGGATTAGGGTTATTGTGAGGGTGAATGTCAGGGTTAGGGTTAGGGTTAGGTTTAGGGTGAGACTGAGGGTGAGGATGGGGTTGAGTGTTAGGGTTAGCGTGATAATTAGGGTTAGGGTTAAGGTGAGGGTTAGGATGAGGGTTAGGGTTAGGATTAGGGTTAGGGTGAGGGCCAGGGTGAGGGTGAGGGTTAGGTTTAGGGTCATGGTTAGGTTTACAGTTAGGGTGACTGTTAGGATGATGTTTAGGGTTAGGGTGAGGATGATGGTAAGGGTAAAGGGGAGGTTTAGGCTGAGGGTGAGGGTTAAAATTAGGTTGAGGGTTACGGATAGGTTTAGGTTTAGGGTTAGGGTTAGGGTTAGGGTGATGTTTAATTAAGTGATTAGAGTTAGGTTAATGTGAGGTTTAGGGTGAGGAATTGGGATAGGGTTAGGTTGAGGGTGAGGGTTAGAATTAGGCTTAGGGTGAGGGCTAGGGTGAGGGTGAGGTTTAGGGTTAGAGTTAGGGTTAGGGTGAGGTTTAGGATTAGGGTGAGGTTTAAGGTTAGTGTAAGGGTTGGTGTTAGGGTAGGGTTAGGGTTAGGGTGAGAGTAAGTGTTAGGGTGAGGGTGATGGTTAGGGTGAGGGTTAGGGTTAGGGTTATTGTTAGGGTTAGGTTTAGGTTTACGTTTATAGTGTGGGTTAGTGTGAGGGTTAGGGTTAGCGTTAGGATGAGGTTTAGTGTTAGGTTTAGATTTAGAGTTAGGGTTAGGTTGAGGGTGAGGTTTAGGGGTAGAGTTAGGGTTAGGGTGAGGGTTAGGTGAGTTTTAGGGTTAGGGTAAGGGTTAGGGTGGGGGTGAAAGTAAAGGCAAACTTGAGGGTTAGGCTGAGGGTAATGGTTACGGTCCGGTGAGGGTTAGGGATATGGTGTGGGTTAGGGTTATGGGAAGGATGTGGGTGAAAGTTAGATTGAGGATTAGTGTTACGGTTAGTGTGAGGTTTAGGGTGAGGATGAGGTTTAGGGTTAGGGTGAGGTCTAGGGTGACAGTGAGGGTTAGTGTAGGGTTAGGGTGAGGTTTAGGGTTAGGGTGATGGTTAGATTTAGTGTGAGGGTTAGTGTTATGGTTAGGGTTCGTGTTAGCGTGAGGGTAAGTGTTAGGGTGAGGGTTACGGTTAGGGTGAGGGTTATGGATAGGTTGAGGTTTAGGGTTAGGTTTAGGGTTATTGTTATGTTTAGGGGTAGGCTTATGGTTACAGTTAGGGTGATGCTGAGGGTTAGGTTAGGGTTAGGATGAGGTTTAGCTTTAGGGTTAGGGTGAGAGTTAGGGTTAGGTTGAGAGTGAGGTTTACTGCTAGAATTAGGGTTAATGTTAGGGTTAGGGTGAGGGTGAGGTTTAGGGTTAGGCTTAGGCTTAGGCTTAGGCTTAGGATTAGGCCGAGCATGAGGGTGAGGGTTAGGGTTAGGGTTAGGGTGAGGGTTAGTGTTTGGGTTAGGGTGAGGGTTAGGATGAGGTTTAGGGTTAGGATTAGGGTTAGGGTGAGGGCTAGGCTGAGGTTTAGGGTGAGGGTTAGGTTTAGGGATAGGGTTAGGTTAGGATTAGGGGTAGGGTGAGGGTGAGGATGAGGGAGAGGGTTAGGGTTAGGGTTACCATTAGGCTTAGGGTTATGATGAGGTTTAGGGTTAGGTTTTGGGTTAGTGTGAGGGTGAAGCTGAGGATTAGTGTTAGGTTTAGGGTTAGGGTTAGGGTTAGATTGAGGGTTAGGCTTAGGGTTAGAGTGAGGGTTACGATGAGCGTTACGGATAGGGTTAGGTTTAGGCTTAGGGTTAGGCTGAGGGTGAGTGTGAGGGTTAGGTTAAGGGTTTGGGTTAGAGTGAGGGTGAGGCTGAGCATTACTGTTAAGTTTATGGTTAGGCTTAGGGTTAGGTTTAGGGTTAGGGCTAGGGTTAGTTTGAGGGTTTGGGTTTCGGTTAGGGTTAGTGTTAGGTTTAGGATTAGGGTGAGGATGAGGTTTAGGGTTAGAGTTAGGTTTAGGGGCAGAGTTAAGTGAGGTTTAGGGTTAGGGTTAGTGTTAGGGTGAGGGTGAGGGTGGGGGTTAGTTTGAGATTTAGGGATAGGATTAGGTTTAGGACTAGGGATAGGGTGAGGGTGAGGGTGTGGGTTAGCCTTAGGCTTAGGGTTAGCCTGAGGGTGAGGGTGGGGGTGAGGATCAAGGTTAGTTTTAGGGTTAGATATAGGGTTAGGTAGAGGGTTAAGGTGAGGGTTAGGGATAGGGTTAGTGTTAGGGTTAGGGTGAGGTTGAGGGTTAGGTTGAGGTTTAGGGTTAGGGTTAGTGTTAGTGTTAGCTTTAGGTTGAGAGTTAGGGGGAGGTTTAGGGTTAGGGTTAGGGTTAGGGTTGGCATTAGCGTTAAGATGTGGGTGCGGTTTAGTGTTAGAATTAGGATTCGGGTAAGGCTGAGGGTGAGGGTTAGGTTTAGGGTTAGTGTTATGGTTAGGGTTAGGGTGAGGGTTAAGGTAAGGGTGTGGTTTAGGGTTAGGGTTAGGATTAGGGTTATGGTTAGGGTGAGTGTGAGGGTTAGGATTAGGCTTAGGCTTAGCCTTAGGTTTAAGCTGATGGTGAGTGTGAGGGTTAGGATTAGGCTTAGGCTTAGCCTTAGGTTTAAGCTGATGGTGAGTGTGAGGTTTCGAGGTAGAGTTAGGTTTAGGGTGAGGGTTAGGTTGAGGATTAGGGTTAGGGTGAGGGTTAGGGTTAGGGTTAGGGTGAGGGTTAGTTTGAGGTTTAGGGATAAGGTTAGGGTTAGGACTGGGGTTAGGGTGAGGGTGAGGGTGAGGGTTAGGCTTAGACTTAGGCTTGGCTGAGGGTGAGGGTGGGGGTGAGGATTAGGGATTCTGTTAGGGTTAGGTTTAGGGTTAGGCTGAGGGTGAGGGTGGCGGTGAGCATTAGGGTTAGGGTGATGTTTCGGGTTAGGGTTAGTGTTATTGTTAGGGTTAGGGTTAGAGTTACCGTGATGGTGAGAGTGCGGTTGAGGGTTAGGTTTAGGGTTAGAGTGGGGTTTAAGGTTAGGGTAAGGGTTAGGGTGAGGGTGAGGTTTAAGGTTAAATATAGGGTTAGGGAGAGGGTTAGGGTGAGGGTTAGGGATAGGGTTAGTGTTAGGTTTAGGGTTACGGTTACTGTGAGGGTGAGGGTGAAGTTTAGGTTAGGGTCAGGGTGAGGATTAGGGTTTGGGTTTGGGTTAGAGTGAGGGTTAGGGTGAGGGTGACGTTTAGGGATAGAGTTAGGGTTAGGGTGAGGGTTAGATTGAGGTTTAGGGTTAGGGTTATTCTTAGTGTTAGGGTTAGTTTGAGAGTTAGGGGGAGGGTTAGGGTTAGGGTTAGTGTTAGGTTAGGATGTGTGTGAGGTTTAGTGTTAGAATTGGGGTTAGTGTGAGGCTGAGGTTGAGGGTTAGGTTTAGGGTTAGGATTAGGGTTATGGTGAGGGTGAGGGTTAGGTTTAGGGTTAGGATAAGGATTAGGGTTAGGGTTAGGCTAAGTGTGTGGGTTAGGGTTAGGGTCAGTGTTAGCCTTAAGATTAGGCTGAGGGTGAGGGTGAGGGTGAGGGTTAGGTTTAGGGTGAGGGTTAGGTTTAGGGTGAGGGTGAGGTTTAGTTTTAGGTTTCGGGTTAGAGTTAGGGTTATGGTGAGGGTGAGGTTTAGGGGTAGAATTAGAGTTAGCGTGAGGGTTAGAGTTAGGGGAAGGGTGTGGGTGAGGGTTAGATTGAGGATTAGCTTTAGAGTGAGGGCTAGGGTGAGGGAGAGTGTTAGCATTTGGATTAGTGTGAGGTTTAGTGTTAGGGTTAGGCTGAGGGTGAGGGTGGGGGTGAGGATTAGGGATAGTGTTAGGTTTAGGTTTAGGGATAGGCTAAGGGTGAAGGTGGCGGTGAGCATTAGGGTTAGGGTGATGTTTTGGGTTAGGGTTAGTGTTATTGTTAAGGTTAGGGTTAGAGTTACAGTGAGGGTGAGGGTGCGGGTGAGGGTTAGGGTTAGGATTAGGGTGGGGTTTAGGGTTAGGATTAGGGTTATGGCGAGTGTAAGGTTTAGGGTTAGATATAGGGTTAGGGAGAGGGTTAAGGTGAGGGTTAGGGATAGGGTTAGTGTTAGGGTTAGGGTGAGGTTGAGGGTTAGGTTGAGGTTTAGGTTTAGGGATAGGGTTAGGATTAGTGTGAGTGTTAGTGTTAGGGTTAGGGTTAGTGTTAGGGTGAGGTTAAGTGTTAGGTTGAGGGTTTGGGTTAGGGTGAGGATTATGGTTAGGATGAGGGTTAATATTAGGGTTAGGGCTATTGTTAGGGTTAGGTTTAGGGTTACGGTTACTGTGAGGGTGACAGTGAGGGTTAGGGTTAGGGTAAGGGTTAGGTTTGGGGTTTGGGTTAGGGTGAGGGTGAGGCTGAGGACTAGGGTTAGGTTTAGGGTTAGGTTTAGGGTTAGGTGTAGGGTTAGGGTTACAGTGAAGGTTAGGGTTAGGCCTAGGGTTAGGCTTAGGTTTAGGCTGAATGGGAGGGTGGGGTGAGGATTAGGGTTAGGGTTAGGGTTTAAATTAGGGTTATTTTTAGTGTTATGTTTTGGGTTAAGTTTGCAGGGAGGGTGAGGCTGAGGGTGAGGGTTATGGCTAGGGTTAGGCTTTGGCTTATGGTTAGACTGAGGGTGATCTTGGAGGTTAGGAATAGGTTATGGACGATGGTTAGGATTAGGGTTAGGGTGAGGTTTATGATGAGGGTTAGGGTTAGGATTAGGTTTAGGGTGAGGGCTAGAGTGAGGGTGAGTGTTAGGGTTAGGCTTTGGCTTAGGCTTAGGTTTAGGCTGAGGCTGAGTGTGAGGGTGAGTTTTAGGATTAGGGTGATGCATAGGGTTAGGTTTAGGGTGAGTGTTTGGATGAAGGTTAGGTTTAGGGTGAGAGTTAGGGTGAGGGTGAGGGATAGATTGAGGATTCGGGTTAGGGTTAGTGTGAGGTTTAGAGTGAGGATGAGGGTTAGGCTTAGGGTGAGGTTTAGGGTTAGGGTGAGAGTTTGGGTTACTGTGAAGGTTAGTGTGAGAGTTAGGGTTAGTGTTAGGGTGAGGGTAAGTGTTAGGGTTAGGGATAGGGTTAGGTTTAGGCTTAGGGTTAGGCTGACGGTTAGGGTTAGGGTTTGGGTAAGGGTGTAGGTGAGGCTGAGGTTTAGGGTTAGGGTTAGGGTTAGGTTTAGGGTTAAGGTTAGGATTATGGTGATTGTTAGGGTTAGGGTTAGGCTTAGGCCTAGGGTTAGGCTGAGGGTGAGGGTGAGGGTGCGGGTGCGAGTTAGGTTTAGGGTTAGGGTTAGGGTTTGGTTTATTGTTAGTGTTATGATTAGGGATAGGTTTGCGGTGAGGGTGAGGCTGAGGGTGAGGGTTATGGTTAGGGTCAGGTTTAGTGTTAGGGTTAGGGTTAGTATTAATGTTAGTTTTAGGGTTAGAGTTACGGTGAGGTTGAGGGTGAGGGTTTTGGTTAGGGTGAGGTTTAGAGTGAGTTTTAGGGTAAGGGTTATGGTTAGGTTGAGGGTGAGGTTTCGGGTTAGAGTTAGGGTGAGGGGGAGGGTTAGGGTGAGGGTTAGGGTTAGGTTTAGTGTTAGGGTTAGGGGGAGGTTGAGGTTTAGTTTGAGGTTTAGGGATAGGTTTAGGTTTAGGATTAGGGTTAGGGTGAGGGTGAGTATGAGGGTTAGTGTGAGTGTTAGGCTTAGGCTTAGGGTGAGGGTGGGGGTGAGGATTAGGGTTAGGGTGATGGTTCGGGTTTGGGTTAGTGTTATTGTTAGGGTTAGGGTTAGAGTTACGGTGAGGGTGAGGGTAAGGTTGCGGGTGCGGGTTAATGTTAGGGTTAGGGTGAGGGTTAGGATGAAGATTAGGCTTTGGGTTAGGGTTAGGGTGAGTGCTAGGGTTTGGGTGAGGGTGAGGGTTATTGTTAGGGTGAGGTTTAGGGTTAGGATTAGGGTGAGGGTGAGGGTGAGTGTTAGGATTAGGTTTGGGCTTAGGGTTAGGGTTATGTTTAGGGTTATGGTTAGTGTTATTGTTAATGTTATGTTTAGATTTATGGTGAGGGTGAGAGTATTGCTGAGGGTTTGGGTTAGGGTTATGGTGGGGTTTAGGGTTAGGGTTAGGGTTAAGGTGAGGGTGATGTTTAGGGTTAGATATAGTTTTAGGGGGAGGGTTAGGGTGAGGGTTAAGTTTAGGGTTAGTGTTAGGGTTAGTGTGAGGGTGAGGGTTAGGTTGAGGCGTAGGGTTAGGATTCGGGTTAGTGTGAGTGTTAGTGTTAGGGTTACTGTTAGTGTTAGGTTGAGGGTATTTGTTAGGGTGAGGATTTGGGTTAGGGTGAGGGTTATGGTTCGGGTGAGGGTCGGGGTTATTTTTAGGGTTAGGGTTAGAGTTACAGTTATAGTGAGGGTGAGAGTGAAGGTTATGTTTTGGTTTAGGATGAGGTTTAGGTTTAGGGTTAGGGTTAGAGTTAGGGTTAGGGTGAGAGTGAGGTTTAGGGTTAGAGTTAGCCTTAGTGTTACAATTAGGGTTACGGTGAGGTTTAGGGTTAGGATTAGGCTTAGGCTTAGGCTTAGGCCGAGAATGAAGTTGAGGGTTAAGGTTAGGGTTAGGGTAAGGGTTAGGGTTAGGGTTAGGGTGAGGGTTAGGGTGAGGTTTAGGGTTAGCATTAGGGTTAGGATTAGGGCTAGGGTGAGGGTTAGGGTGAGGGTTAGGGTTAGGGATAGGGTTAGGGTTAGGATTAGGTTTAGGTTGAGGTTGAGGGTGAGGGTTAGGGTTAGGGTTAGGGTTAGGCTTAGGTTTAGGGTGAGGGTTAAGTTTAGAGTTTGGGTTAGGGTGAGGGTGAGGATGAGGTTTAGGATTAGGTTTAAGGTTATGGTGAGGTTTAGGGTTAGGGTTAGTGTTAGGGTTAGGCTTTCATTGAGAGGGTTAGGGTTAGGGTAATGGTTTGGCTGAGGGTGAGGGTGGGGTGAGGATTAGGGTTAGGGTTAGGGTTTAAATTAGGGTTATTTTTACTGTTATGTTTTGGGTTAAGTTTGCATTGAGGGTGAGGCTGAGGGTGAGGGTTATGGCTAGGGATAGGCTTAGGCTTAGGGTTAGGCTGAGGGTGATCTTGGGGGTTAGGAATAGGTTTTGGGTGATGTTTAGGATTAGGGTTAGGGTGAGGGTTATGATGATGGTTAGGGTTAGGAATCGGTTTAGGGTGAGGGCTAGGGTGAGGGTGTGGTGAGGTTTAGGGTTAGGGAGATGGAAAGGGTTAGGGTTAGGGTGAGTATTTGGATGAGGGTTAGGGTTAGGGTGAGTGTTAGGGTGAGGGTGAGGGATAGATTGAGGATTAGGGTTAGGGTTATTGTGAGATTTAGTGTGAGGATGAGGGTTAGGGTTAGGGTGTGGGTTACGGTTAGAATTAAATTTGGGGTGGGGACTAGGGTGAGGCTGAGGGTTAGGGTTAGGGTGAGGGTGAGGTTTAGGGTTACGGTGAGAGTTAGGGTTACTGTCAGGGTTAGTGTTAGAGTTTGGGTTAGTGTTAGTGTGAGGGTAAGTGTTTGGTTAGTGTTAGGTTGGTGGTTATGGTTAGGGTGACGTTTAGGGTTAGTTTTAGGGTTTTTGTGATGTTTAGGGTTAGGGTTACGGTGAGGGTGATGAGGAGGGTTAGATTTAGGGGAGGTTTAGGGTTAAGGTTAGGGTTAGAGTTAGGGTTAGGGTGAGTGTGAGGTGTAGGGTTAGAGTTAGGGTACAGGTGAGGGTTAAGGATGAGGGTTAGGGTTAGGGTTAGTTTTAGTTTTAGGGTTAGGGTGAGGTTAAGTGTTAGAGATATGGTTAGGATTAGGGTTAGGTTGAGGGTGAGTGGGTGGGTTAGGGTTAGGTTTAGGGTTAGGCTTAGGGTTAGGCTGAGGGTTAGGTTGAGGGGGAGGGTTAGGGTTCGGGTGAGGGTTAGGGTTAGGGTTAGTGTGAGGGTTAGGATGAAGGTTAGGTTTAGGATTAGGGTTAGGCTGAGGGCTAGGGAGAAGTTGAGGTTTATGGTTAGGGTTAGGGTGAGGTTTAGGGTTAGAGTTAGGGTCAGGGTGAGTTTGAGGTTTAGGGTTAGAGATAGTGTTAGGGTGAGTGTTAGGGTGAGGGTTTGGCTTAGTATTAGTGTTAGAGTTAGGGTTAGGGTGAGGGTTAGGGTGAGGTTGTGTGTTAGGGTTAGGGTTAGGATTAGTATTAGGGTTAGGGAGAGGGGGAGTGTGAGGGATAGAGATAGCCTTAGGTTTAGGCTGAGGGTGTGGGTGAGGGTGAGTGTTATGGTTAGTTTGGGGGTTAGGGTTAGCGTTAGGATGTGGTTTAGTGTTAAGGTTAGTGTTAGAGTTAGGGTTAGGATGAGGGTGAGGTTTAGGGGTAGAGTTAGGGTTAGGGTGAGTGTTAGGTTGATTGTTAGGGTTAGGGTGAGGTTTAGGGGTGACGGTAAGGATAAACGTGAGGGTTAGGCTAAGGGTGACGGTTAGGGTTAGGGTTAGGGTGAGGGTTAGGTTTAGGTTTAGGGTTAGGGTGAGGTTTAGGATTAGGGTTAGGGTTAAGGGGAGGTTTAGGGTTTGGGTTAGGGTTAGGCTGAGGGTGAGTGTGGGGGTGAGGTTTAGGATTAGGATGATGGTTAGGATTAGGGTAAGGCTGAGGGCTTGAGTGAGGGTAAGACTTAGCTTAGGCTTAGGGTTAGGCTGAGGGTGAGGTTGAGGGTGAGGGTTAGGGTTAGTGTGATGGTTAGGTTTACGGTTAGGGTGAGGGTTGGGATGAGGTTTAGAGTTAGGGTGAGGTTAGGGTGAGGATGATGGTAAGGGTAAAGGTGAGGTTTATGCTGAGGGTGAGGTTTAAGATAAGGGTGAGGGTTAGGGTTAGGTTTAGGGTTAGTGTAAGGGTTAGGGTTAGGGATAGGATGAGGGTTAGATTGAGGATTAATGTTAGGGTTAGTGTGAGGTTTAGTGTGAGGATAAGGGTCAGGATTAGGGTGAGGGTGAGGGTTAGAATTAGGGTTAGGGTGAGGGCTAGGGTGAGGGTGAGGGTTAGGGTTAGTGTGAAGGTTAGTTTTAGGGTTAGGGTTAGTGTTAGGGTGACGGTAAGTGGTAGGGTGAGGGTTAGGGTTAGGGTGAGGGATATAGTTAGTGTGAGGGTTAGGGTTAGGTTGAGGGTAAATGTTATGGTGAGTGTTAGGGTGAGGGTTAGTGTTAGGGATAGGGTTAGGTTTAGGATTATGGTTAGGTTGAGGGTGAGTGTGAGGGTTAGGGTTAAGGATTGGCTTAGGGTTACGGTGAGGGTTAGGTTTAGGGTTTGGGTCAGGGTGAGGGTGAGGCTGAGGATTAGGGTTGGGTTTAGGGTTAGTTTTAGGGTTAGGGTTAGGGTTAGATTTAGGGTTAGGGTTAGGATTATGGTGATGGTTAGGGTAAGGGTTAGGTTTAGGCTTACGTTTAGGATGAGTTTGACACTGAGGGTGAGGGTTATGGTTAGGGTTAGGGTGAGGGTTAGGGTTAGTGTAAGTGTTATTGTTAGGGTTAGAGTTAGAGTTATGATGAGGTTGAGGGTGAGGGTGAGGTTTAGGTTTAGGGTTAGGGTTAGAGTTAGGTTTAGGGTGAGGGGGTCGGAAAGGTTAAAGGTAAGGGTTAGGCTGAGGGTGAGGGTTACAGTAAGGGTTGGGGTGAGAGTTAGGTTTCAGGTTAAGTTTAGGGTTATGTTGAGGGTTAGGGTAAGGGTTACGATGAGGATGAGGGTTAGCTTAGGGTGAGGGTTAGTGTTAGGATTAGGGTTAGGGTGAGAGTAAAGGTTCGGGTTAGTGATAGGGTGAGGGTTAGGATGAGGGTTAGGGTTAAGATTAGGGTTAGGGTGAGGCCTAGTTTCAGGTTGAGGTTTAGGGTTAGCGTTAGGGTGAGGTTTAGTGTTAGGGTTAGGGTTAGGGTTAGGGTGAGGTTGAGGTTTTCGGTTAGAGTTAGGGTTAGGGTGAGGCTGAGATTGAAGGTTAGGGTTAGGGTTAATGTTAGATTTAGGATTAGGGTGAGGATTAGGTTGAGAGTGAGGGTTAGGCTTAAGGTTAGGATTAGGATTAGCATCAGGGTTAGGGTGAGTGTGAGGGTTAGGGTTAGGCTTAGGTATAGGGTTAGGCTGAGGGTGAGGTTGAGATTGAGGGTTAGGGTTAGGTTTACGGTGAGAGTTAGGGTTTGATTAAGTTTAGAGTTAGGGTGAGGGTTAGGGTTAGGTTTATGGTGATCTTGAGTGTTAGGGTTAGGTTGAGGTTTACGGTTAGGATTAGGGTTAGGGTAAGGGTTAAGGTTAGGTTTAGGGTGAGGTTAAGAATGAGGATTAGGGATAGGGTGAGGGCTAGGTTGAGGGTGAGATTTAGGGTTAGTGTTAGATTAAGGATTAGGGTTAGAGTTAGGGTTAGGGTGAAGGTTAAGTTGAGGGTTATGGTTACGGTGAGGGTGAGGGTTAGAGTTAGGGTGAGGGTTAGGGTGAGGATGGTAATGGTAAAGGTGAGGTTTAGGCTGAGGTTGAGGGTAAGGCTGAGGGTTAGTGTTAGGTTTAGGGTTAGGGTAAGGGTTAGTGTTAGGGTCAGGGTGAGGGTTAGATTGAGTATTAGGGTTAGGGTTAGTGTGAGGTTTAGGGTGAGGATGAGGGTTAGGGTTAGGGTGAGGGTCAGGTTTAGATGTAGGGTTAGTGTGAGGGCTAGGGTGAATGTGAGTGTTATGGTTAGGGTGATGTTGAGGTTTAGGATTAAGGTGAGGTTTAGTGTTAGTGTGAGGGTTAGTGTTTGGGTTAGGGTTAGTGTTAGGGTGAGGGTAAGTGTTGGGGTGAGGATTAGGTTTAGGGTTAGGTTTATGGTTAGGGTGAGGTTTAGGGTTAGTGTTATTGTTAGGGTTAGGGTTAGGGTTATGGTTTCGTTGAGTGTGAGGTTGAGAGTTATGGTTAGTGTTAGGGTGAAGTTTAGTATTAGGGTTAGGGTTAGAGTTAGGGTTAAGGTGAGGGTGAGGTTTAGGGGTAGAGTTAGGGTTAGGGTGAGGGTTAGGGTGGTATTGAAGGTAAAGGTAAATTTGAGGGTTAGGCTGAGGATGAGGGTTACAGTAAGGGTGAGGTTTAGGGTTAGGGTGAGTGTTAGTGTTAGGGTTAGGGTGAGGGTGAGGGTTAGATTGAGGATTAGGGTTAGGGTTAGTGCGAGGTTTAGGGTGAAGATGAGGGTTAGGGTTATTGTTAGGGTGAGGTTTACGGTTAGGGTGATGCTTAGGGTTAGTGTGAGCATTAGTGTTAGCTTTTGGGTTTATGTTAGGTTGAGGGTAAGTGTTAGTGTGAGGGTTAGGTTCAGGGTGAGGGTATGTTGAGGTTGAGGGTGACGGTTAGGGTTAGGGTTATTGTTAGGGTTAGGTTTAGTGTTAGGGTTAGGGTTAGGGTTAAGGTTAGTGTTAGGATGAGGTTTAGTTTTAGTGTTAGGGTTAGAGTTAAGGTTAGGGTGAGGGTGAGAATTAGGGTTAGAGTTAGGGTTAGTGTTAGTGTTAGGATTAGGGTGAGGGTTAGGGTTAGGCTTAGGCTTAGGCTTAGGCTTAGGCTTAGGCCGAGCATGAGGGTGAGGGTTAGGGTTCGGGTTAGGGTGAAGGTTAGGGTGAGGGTTAGGGTGAGGGTGAGTGGGAGGTTTAGGGTTAGGGTTAGGCTTAGAGTTAGGGTGAGGGTTAGGGTTAGGGTTTGGGTTAGTTTGAGGGTGAGGCTGAGGATTAGGGTTAGGTTTTGGGTTAGGGTTAGGGTTAGGGTTAGTCTTAGGGTTAGGTTTCGAGTTACGGTGAGGTTGAGGTTGAGGGTGAGGGTTAGGGTTAGGGTGTGGTTTAGGGTTAGGTTTAGGGTTGGGGTTAGGGTGAGGGTGAGGTTTAGGATTAGAGTTAGTGTTAGGGTGAGGGTTAGGGTTAGGGATTGGGTTAGGATGTGGGTGGGGCTGAGGATTAGGTTTAGGTTTAGGATTAGGGTTAGGGTTAGGTTTTTATATTAGGGTTAGGGTTAGGATCATGTTGAGGGTTAGGTTTAGGGTTAGGGTTAGGCTTAGGGTTAAGCTGAGGTTCAGGGTGGGTATGAGGATTAGGGTTAGGGTTAGGGTTAGTGTTAGGGTTATTGTTAGTGATATAGTTAGGGTTAAGTTGGCTGTGAGGTTGAGTCTGAGGGTGAGGGTTATGATTATGGTTAGGGTTAGGGTTAGAGTTATTGTTAGGGTGAGGTTTAGAGTTACGATGAGGGTGAGGGTGAGGGTTAGGGTGAGGGTTAGTGTTAGGGATAGGGTTAGGTTTAGGATTATGGTTAGGGTGAGGGTGAGTGTGAGGGTTAGGGTTAAGTTTAGGCTTAGGGTTAGGGTGAGGGTGAGGTTTAGGGTTAGATTTAGGGTTATGGTGAGTGTTAGGTCGAGGGTTAGGGTTAGGGTTAGTGTTTGGGTTAAGGTTAGGATGAGGGTTAGGTTGAGGTTTAGGGTTAGGGCTAGGCTTAGTCTTGGGGTTAGGCTGAGGGTGAGGGTTGGGGTGACGATTAGGGTTAGGGTGATTGTTAGGTTTAGGGTTATGGTGTGGGTTAGTGTTAGGGTTAGGGTTAGAGTTAGGCTTAGAGTGAGGGTGAGGTTTCGGGGTAAAGTTAGGATTAGGGTGAGGGTTAGGGTTAGAGTGAGGGTTAGGGTTGGAGGGACGGTAAGGGTAAATGTCAGGTTTAGGCTGAGGGTGAGGGTTACAGTAAGGGTGAGGTTTAGGTTAGGGTGAGGGTTAGGGTTAGGGTTAGGGCGAGCGTGACGATTAGATTGAGGATTAGTGTTAGTTTTAGTGTAAAATTTAGGGTGAGGATGAGCTTTGGGGTTTAGGGCGAGGTCTAGGGAGAGTTTGAGGTTTAGGGTTAGTATTAGGGTCAGGTTTATGGTTACGGTGATGGTTAGGGTTAGTGTGAGGTTTAGTGTTAGGGTTAGGGTTAGTATTAGGGTGAGGGTAAGGGTTAGGGTGAGGGTTAGGGTGAGGGTGAGGGTTATGTTTAGGGTGAAGTTTAGGGTTAGTGTTAGGGTTATTGTTAGTGTTAGGGTTAGGGTTAAGGTTCTGGTGAGGGTGAGGTTGAGGGTTAGGTTTAGGTCTAGGATGAGGTTTAGGGATAGGGTTAGGGTTAGGGTCAGGGTGAGGTTCAGTGTTAGAGTTAGTGTTAGAGTGAGGCTGAGGGTGAGAGTTAGGGTTAGGATTAATGTTAGGGTTAGGCTTAAGTGAGGGTTAGGTTGAGGGTGAGTGTTAGGGTTAGGATTAGGAGTAGGATTAGGGTTAATGTTAGGGTAAGCCTGAGTGTTAGGGTTAGGGACAGGCTTAGGCTTAAGCTGAGGTTGAGGGTCAGGGTTAGGGTTAGGGTGAGGTTTAGGGTTAGGGTTAGGGTGAGGGTTAGCGTTAGGGTTGGGCTTAGGATTAGGCTGAGATTTAGGGTGTGGATTAGGGTTAGGGTTAGTCTTAGGGTGAGGTTTAGGGTTTGGGTTAGGGTTAGAGTTAGGGTTAGGGTGAGGGTGAGGTTTAGGGTTAGAGTTAGGGTTAGGGTGAGGTTCAGGTTGAGGGTTAGAGTTAGGGTTAGGATTAGGGATAGGATTAGGGTTAGAGTGAGGGGGAGTTGTGTGTTAGGTTTTGGTTTAGGGATAGGCTTAGTGTTAGGCTGAGGGTGAGGTTGAGGGTGAGGGTTAGGGTCAGGGGGAAGGTTAGGATGAGGGTTAGGGTTAGGATTAGGGTTAGGGTAAGGTGAGTGTGAGGGTGAAGTTTAAGGTTATGGTTAGGGTTAGGGTGAGGGTGAGGGTGAGGTTTAGGGTTAGATTTAGGGTTAGGGTGAGGCTGAGGGTGAGGGTTAGAGTTTGGGTTAGGATTAGGTTTAGGGTAAGGGTTAGGGTGAGTGTGAGGGTTACGGTTATGCTTTGGGTCAGGCTGAGGGTGAGGGTGATGGTGAGGTTTAGGGTTAGGGTTAGAGTGAGAGTTAGTTTTCGTTTATGTTTAGGGTTAGGGTGAGGGTTAGAGTTACGGGGAGCGTGAGGTTTAGGGTTTGGTTGAGGGATATTTTTAGGGGTAGGGTGAGGGTTAGTGTTAGAATTAGGGTTAGCAAGAGGGTGAGTGTTAGGATTACAGTTAGAGTTAGTGTTAGGGTTAGGTTTAGGTTTAGGATTAGTGTTATTGTTAGGGTTAGGGTTAGAGTTATGGTGAGGGTGAGGTTGAGGGTGAGGATGAGGGTTAGGGTTAGGGTTAGGGTGAGGTTTAGGGTTAGGGTTAGGATTAGGTTTAGGGTGAGATTGAGGTTTAGGGTTAGATTTAGTGTTAGTTGGAGGGTTAAGTCGAGGGTTATGGTTAGGGTTAGTTTTAGGCTTAAGGTTAGAATGAGGGTTAGGTTGAGGTTTAGGGTTAGGGTTAGGATTAGGGTTAGGATCAGGGTGAGGTTGAGGGTTAGGGTTAGGCTTAGGCTTAGGCTTAGGGTTAGGCTGAGCAAGAGGTTGAGGGTGAGGGTTAGTGTTAGGGTGATGGTTAGGTTTACAGTTAGGGTGAGGGTTAGGATGAGGTTTAGCATTAGGGTGAGGGTTAGGGTGATGATAATGGTAAGGGTAAAGATGAGGTTTAGGCTGAGGTTGAGGTTTAAGATAAGGGTGAGGGTTAGGGGTAGGTTTAGGGTTAGGGTAAGGATTAGTGTTAGGTTAGGGTTAGAGTGAGGTTTAGATTGAGAATTAGTGTTAGGGTTAGTGTGAGGTTTAGGGACAGGATGAGGGTTAGGGTTAGGGTTAGGGTGAGGTTTAGGATTAGGGTGAGGGTTAGGGTTAGTGTGAGGGTTAGTGTTAGGGTTAGGGTTAGTGTTAGGGTGAGGGTAAGTGTTAGGGTGATGGTTAGGGTTAGGGTGAGTGTTATGGTTAGGGTGAGGGTAAGGGTTAGGATTAGGGTTAGAGTGAGGTTTAGTGTTAGGTTTAAGTTTAGAGTTAGGGTTAGGGAGAGGGTGAGGTTTAGGGATACATTTAGGGTTAGGGTGAGGGTTAAGGTTAGGGTGCGGGTTAGCGTGGGGGTGACGGTAAGGGTAAAGGTGAGGGTTAGGCTGAGGGTGAGGGTTAGGATTAGGGTTAGGAGTAGGATTAGGGTTAGGGTGATCGTGAGTGTGAGGATGAGGATTAGGGGTAGATTTAGGATGAGTGTGAGGGTTCAGGTTTGGGTGTGGTTTAGGCTTAGGGTTCGGGTGAGGGTGAGGGTGAGGGTTAGGGTTAAGGTGAGGGTTAGGGTTACCGTTACCATGAGGCTTAAGTTTAGGATTAGGGTGAGGGTTAGGTTGAGGATTAGGGTTAGAATTAGGGTTAGGGTGAGGGCTAGGGTGAGGGTGATGGTTAGGGTTAGTGTTTGGGTGAACTTTAGGGTTAGGGTTAGGGGGAGAGTGAGGGTTAGGATGAAGTTTAGGGTTAGGGTGAGGGTGAGGATTAGGGTTAGGGTGAGGGTTAGGGTTAGGATTAGGGTTAGGGTGAGGTTGAGTGTTAGCATTAGTGTTAGGGTTATGGTTAGGGTTAGGTTGAGGGTTAGGATTACTGTTATTGTTAGGTTTAGCGTTAGATTTATGGTGAGGGTGAGGGTGAGGGTGAGTGTTACGGTTAGGGTGAGGTTTAGGGTCAGGGTTAGGATTAGGGTTAGTGTGAGGGTGAGGTTTATGGTTAGATTTAGGTTAAGATGGAGGGTTAAGTCGAGGGTTAGGGTTAGGGTAAGTGTTAGGATTAAGGTTAGGTTGAGGGTTAGGTTGAGGTTTAGGTTTAGGGTTAGCGTTAGGTTTAGGATTAGGGTGAGGGTGACGGTGAATGTGAGTTTTAGTGTTAGGGTTAGGCTTATGCTTAGGGTTAGGCTGAGGGTGACGGTGGGTGTGAGGATTAGGGTTAGGGTGATGGTTAGGGTTAGGCTTATGGTGAGGGTTAGTGTTAGGGTTAGGGTTAGAGTTAGGGTTAGAGTGAGGGTGAGGTTTAGGGGTAGAGTTAGGGTTAGGTTGAGGTTTAGGGATAGAGTGAGGGTTAGCGTGGGGGTGACGGTAAGGGTAAAGGTCAGGGTTAGGCTGAGGGTAAGTGTTACAGTAAAGGTGCGGGTTAGGGTTAGGGTTAGGGTGAGGGTGAGGGTTAGATTGAGGATTAGCTTTAGGGTTAGTGTGAAGTTTAAGGTGAGGATGAGGGTTAGGGTTAGGGCGAGGTCTAGCGAGAGATTGAGGATTAGGTTTAGATTTAGGGTGAGGTTTATGGTTAGGGCGATGGTTAGGTTTAGTGTGAGGTTTAGTGTTAGGTTTAGGGTTAGTGTTAGGGTGAGGGTTAGGGTTAGGGTGAGGGTTATATTTAGGGTGAAGTTTAGGGTTAGTGTTAGGGTTATTGTTAGTGTTAGGGTTAGGGTTAAGGTTATGGTGAGGGTGAGGATGAGGGATAGGTTTAGGTCTCGGATGAGGTTTAGGGATAGGGTTAGGGTTAGTGTGAGGTTTAGTGTTAGTTTTAGGGTTAGGTTGAGGTGAGGGTGAGGGTTAGGGTTAGGATTAATGTTAGGGTTAGGCTTAAGGTGAGGGTTAGGTTGAGAGTGAGGGTTAGGGTTATGATTAGGATTAGGATTAGGGTTAGTGTTAGGGTGAGGTTTAGGGTTAGGGTTAGGGTTAGGGTTAGGGACAGGCTTGGGGTCAAGCTGAGGTTGAGGGTGAGGGTTAGGGTTAGGGTGAGGTTTAGGGTTAGATTTAGGGTGAGTGTGAAAGTTAGGGTTAGGGTTAGGCTTAGGATTAGGCTTAGTGTTAGGGTGTGGATTAGGGTTAGGCTTAGTGTTAGGATGAGGTTTAGGGTTTGGATTAGGGTTAGAGTTAGGGTTAGGGTGAGGGTGAGGTTTAGTTTTAGATTTAGGCTTAGGGTGAGGTTTAGGTTGAGGGTTATGGTAAGGGATAGTTTTAGGGTTAGGGTGAGAGTTAGGGGAAGGGTTAGGCTTAGGGTTAGGGTTAGGTATAGGATTAAGGTTAGAGTGAGGGGGAGTGTGTGTGTTATGTTTAGGTTTAGGGATAGGCTTAGGTTAGGCTGAGGGTGAGGTTGAGGGTGAGGGTTAGGGTTAGGGGGAGGGTTAGGATGATTGTTAGGGTTAGGATTAGGATTAGGCTAAGGTCTAGGGTGAGTGTGAGAGTGAGGTTTAAGGTTATGGTTAGGGTTAAGTTTCGGGTTCGGGTGAGGTTTAGGTTAGAGTTAGGGTTTCGGTGAGCCTGAGGGTGAGGGTTAGAGTTAGGGTTAGGATTAGGTCTAGGGTAAGGGTTAGGGTGAGTGTGAGGGTTACGGTTACGCTTAGGGTCAGGCTGAGGGTGAGGGTGAGGGTGAGGGTGAGGGTTAGGTTTAGGGTTAGGGTGAGAGTTAGGGTTCGTTTATGTTTAGGGTTAGGGTGAGGCTTAGGGTTAAGGGGAGCGTGAGGTTTAGGGTTATGGTTAGGGTTAGGGTGAGGGTTAAGTTTAGGGTTAGGGTGAGGGTAAGGATGAGGATTATGTTTAGCATTAGGGTTATGTTGAGGGCTAGGTTGAGGGTGAGGGTTAGGGTTAGTGTTAGGTTACGTTTTAGGGTTAGGATTAGGGTTGGGGTGAGGGTTAGGTTGAGGGTTAGAGTTACAGTGAGGGTGAGGATTAGGGTTAGGGTAAGGGTTAGGGTTAGGATTAGGGTTAGCAAGAGGGTGAGTGTTAGGATTACAGTTATTGTTAGGGTTAGGTTGAGGGTTAGGATTAGAGTTATTGTTAGGGTTAGGGTTAGAGTTATGGTGAGGGTGAGGGTGACAGTGAGGGTGAGGGTTAGGGTTAGGGTGAGGTTTAGGGTTAGGGTTAGGATTAGGGTTAGGGTGAGGGTGAGGTTTAGGGTTAGATTTAAGGTTAGTTGTAGGGTTAGGTCGAGGGTTAGTGTTAGGGTTAGTTTTAGGGTTAAGGTTAGAGTGAGGTTTAGGTTGAGGTTTAGGGTTATGGTTAGGGTTAGGGTTAGGATTAGGGTGAGGGTGAGGGTGAGGTTGAGGGTTAGGTTTAGGCTTAGGCTTAGGCTTAGGGTTAGGCTGAGCGTGAGGTTGAGGGTGAGGGTTAGGTTTAGGGTGATGGTTAGGTTTACGGTTAGGGTGAGTGTTAGGATGAGGTTTAGCGTTAGGGTGAGGGTTAGGGTGATTATGATGGTAAGGGTAAAGATGAGGTTTAGGCTGAGGTTGAGGGTTAAGATAAGGGTGAGGGTTAGGGTTAGGTTTAGGGTTAGGGTAAGGATTAGTGTTAGGATAGGGTTAGGGTGAGGGTTAGATTGAGAATTAGTGTTAGGGTTAGTGTGAGGTTTAGGGACAGGATGAGGGTTAGGGTTAGGGTTAGGGTGAGGTTTAGGATTAGGGTGAGGGTTAGGGTTAGTGTGAGGGTTAGTGTTAGGATTAGGGTTAGTGTTAGGGTGAGGGTAAGTGATAGGGTGATGGTTAGGGTTAGGGTGAGGGTTATGGTTAGGGTGAGGGTAAGGGTTAGGATTAGGGTTAGAGTGAGGTTTAGTGTTAGGGTTAGGGTTAGAGTTAGGGTTAGGGAGAGGGTGAGGTTTAGGGGTACATTTAGGGTTAGGGTGAGGGTTAGGGTTAGGGTGTGGGTTAACGTGGGCGTGACGGTATGTGTAAAGATGTGGGTTAGGCTGAGGTTGAGGGGTAGGATTAGGGTTAGGAGTAGGATTAGGGTTAGGGTGATCGTGAGTGTGAGGATGAGGATTAGGGTTAGATTTAGGGTGAGTGTGAGGGTTATGTTTAGGGTGTGGGTTAGTCTTAGGGTTAGGATGAGGGTGAGGGTGAGGGTTAGGGTTAAGGTGAAGGTTAGGGTTAGGATTACCATGAGGGTTAGATTTAGGGTTAGGGTGAGGATTAGGTTGAGGATTAGGGTTAGAATTAGGGTTAGGGTGAGGGCTAGGGTGAGGGTGATGGTTAGGGTTAGTGTTTGGGTGAGCTTTAGGGTTAGGGTTAGGGTGAGGGTGAGGGTTAGGATGAAGGTTAGGTTTAAGATGAGGGTGAGGATTAGGGTTAGGGTGAGGATTAGGGTTAGGATTAGGGTTAGGGTGAGGTTGAGTGTTAGCATTAGTGTTAGGGTTATGGTTAGGGTTAGGTTGAGGGCTAGGATTACTGTTATTGTTAGGTTTAGAGTTAGAGTTATGATGAGGGTGAGGGTGAGGGTGAGTGTTACGGTTAGGGTGAGGGTTATGTTTAGGGTGAAGGTTAGGGTTAGTGTTAGGGTTATTGTTAGTGTTAGGGTTAGGGTTAAGGTTATGGTTAGGGTGAGGGTGAGGGTTAGGTTTAGGTCTAGGATGACGTTTAAGGATAGGGTTTTGGTTAAGCTTAGGGTTAGGGTGAAGTTTAGTGTTAGTGTTAGGGTTAGGGTGAGGCTGCGGGTGAGGGTTAGGTTTAGGATTAATGTTAGGTTTAGGCTTAAGGTGAGGGTTACGTTGAGAATGAGGGTTAGGGTTAGGATTAGGAGTAGGATTAGTTTTAGTGTTAGGGTGAGGGTTAGGGTTAGGGTTAGGGTTAGGGTTATGGACAGGCTAAGGTTAAGCTGAGGTTGAGGGTGAGGGTTAGGGTTAGGGTGAGGTTTAGGGTTAGGGTTAGGTTGAGTGTGAGTATTAGGGTTAGGGTTAGGCTTAGGATTAGGCTTAGTGTTAGGGTGTGGATTAGGGTTAGGCTTAGTGTTATGGTGAGGTTTATTGTTTGGATTAGGGTTAGAGTTAGGGTTAGGGTGAGGGTGAGTTTTAGGGTTAGAGTTAGGGTTAGGGTGAGGTTTAGGTTGAGGATTATGGTAAGGGTTAGTTTTAGGGTTAGGGTTAGGGTGAGAGTTAGGGGAAGGGTTAGGAATATTTTTAGGGTTAGGTATAGGATTAAGATTAGAATGAGGGGGAGTGTGTGTGTTAGGTTTAGGTTTAGGGATAGGCTTAGTGTTAGGCTGAGGGTGAGGTTGAGCTTGAGGGTTAGGTTTAGGGGGAGGGTTAGGATGAGGGTTAGCATTAGGAATAGGGTTAGGGTAAGGTCTAGGGTGAGTGTGAGGGTGAGTTTTAAGGTTAGGGTTAGGGTTAGGGTTCGGGTTCGGGTGAGGTTTAGGTTAGAGTTAGGGTTACAGTGAGGCTGAGGGTGAGGGTTAGAGTTAGGGTTAGGATTAGGTTTAGGGTAAGGGTTAGGGTGAGTGTGAGGGTTACGGTTACACTTAGGGTCAGGCTGAGGGTGAGGGTGAGGGTGAGACTTAGGGTTAGGGGGAGGGTTAGGGTTAGGGTTAGGGTGAGAGTTAGGGTTCGTTTATGTTTAGGGTTAGGGTGAGGGTTAGAGTTACGGTGTGTGTGAGGTTTAAGGTTTGGTTGAGGGTCAGGGTTAGGATTAGGGTTAGGGTGAGGGTTAAGGTTTAGGGTTAGGGTGAGGGTAAGGATGAGGAGAAGGTTTAGCATTATGGTTAGGGTGAGGGCTAGGTTGAGGGTGAGGGTTAGGGTTAGTGTTAGGTTAAGGTTTAGGGGTAAGTTTAGGGTTACGGTGAGGGTTAGTTTGAGGGTTAAGGTTACAGTGAAGGTGAGGATTAGGGTTAGGGTGAGGGTTTGGGTTAGGAATAGGGTAAACATGAGGGTGAGTGTTAGGATTACAGTTATGGGTAGGGTTAGGGTTAGGTTGAGGGTTAGGAGTAGTGTTATTGTTAGGGTTATGGTTAAAGTTATGTTGTGGGTGAGGGTGAGGGTGAGGGTTAGGTTTAGAGTTAGGGTGAGGTTTAGGGTTAGGGTTAGGTTTAGGGTTAGGGTGAGGGTGAGGTTTAGGGTTAGATTTAGGGTTAGTTGCAGGGTTAGATTGAGGGATAGGTTTAGGATTAGTTTTAGGGTTATGGTTAGAGTGAGGTTTAGGTTGAGGTTTAGGGTTATGGTTAGGGTTAGGGTTAGGATTAGGGTGAGGGTGAGGGTGAGGTTGAGGGTTAGGGTTAGGCTTAGGTTTAGGCTTAGGGTTAGGCTGAGCGTGAGGTTGAGGGTGAGGGTTAGGGTTAGGGTGATGTTTAAGTTTACGTTTAGGGTGAGTGTTAGGATGAGGTTTAGCGTTAGGGTGAGGGTTAGGGTGATGATGTTGGTAAGGGTAAAGATGAGGTTTAGGCTGAGGTTGAGGGTTAAGATAAGGGTGAGGGTTAGGGTTAGGTTTAGGGTTAGGGTAAGGGTTAGGGTTACGGTTAGAGTTAGGGTGAGGTTTAGATTGAGGATTAGTGTTAGGGTTAGTGTGAGGTTTAGTGTGAGGATGAGGGTTAGGGTTAGGGTTAGGGTGAGGTTTAGCATTAGGGTTAGGGTGAGGGCTAGGGTGAGGGTTAGTGTTAGGGTTATGGTTAGTGTTAGAGTGAGGTTAAATGTTAGGTTGAGTGTTAGGTTTAGGGTGAGGGTTATGGTTAGGGTGAGGGTGAGGGTTAGGATTAGGATTAGAGTGAGGTTTAGTGTTAGGGTTAGGGTTAGTGTTAGGGTTAGGGAGAGGGTGAGGCATAGGGATACATTTAGGGTTAGGGTGAGGGTTAGGGTTTGGGTGCGGGTTAACGTGGGGGTGATGGTAAAGGTAAAGGTGAGTGTTAGACTGAGGCTGAGGGTTACGGTAACGGTGAGTGTTAGGGTTAGGGTGAGTGTCAGTGCTAGCGTTAGGGTGAGGTTGGGAGTTCGATTGAGGATTAGTGTTAGGGTTAGTGTGAGATTTATGGAGAGGATGAGGGTTGGGGTTACCCTGAAGTCTAGTGTGAGTGTGAGGGTTAGGTTTAGTGTTAGGGTGAGGTTTAGGTTTAGGGTGATATTTAGGGTTAGTGTGAGAGTTAGTGTTAGGATTAGGGTTAGTGTTAGGGTGAGGGTAAGTTTTAGGGTGAGGATTAGGGTTAGGGTGAGTTTTATGGTTAGGGTGAGGGTTAGGTTTAATATAAGTTTAAGGGTGAGGACTTGGCTAAAAGTTAGACTGATGGTTAGGGTTAGGGATAGGGATAGGTTTAGGATTAGGGTTAGGGTGAGGGTTAGGACTAGGGTTATGGTTAGGCTTAGAGTTAGGATGAGGTTTAGGGTTAGGGTTTGGGTTAGGGTGAGGGTGAGGCTGAGGATTAGGGTTAGGTTTAGGGTTAGGTTTGGGTTAGGTTTAGCGTCAGTGTTAGTGTTAGGGTTAGTGTTAGGGATCCAGTGAGGGTTGGGATTAGGGTTAGGATTAGGTTTAGGCTTAGAGTTAGGGTGAAGGTTAAAATGAAGATTAGGCTTACGATTAGGGTTAGGGTCAGGGCTAGGGTGAAGGTGAGGATTAGGGTTAGTGTTAGGGTAAGATTTAGGGTTAGTGTTAGAGTTAGGGTGAGGGTTAGGATGAGCGTTAGGGTTACAGTGAGGATGAGGGTTAGGGTGAGGGTGAGGATTAGGGTTAGGTTTAGGGTTAGGGTGAGGTTGAGTGTTAGCATTAGGGTTAGGGTTATGGTTAGGGTTAGGTTTAGGGTTAGGATTACTGTTATTGTTAGGGTTAGGGTTAGAGTTATGGTGAGGGTGAGGGTGAGGGTGAGTGTTAAGTTTAGGGTGAGGTTTAGGGTTAGGGTTAGGATTAGGGTTAGGGTGAGGGTGAGGTTTATGATTAGATTTAGGTTTAGTTGGAGGCTTAGGTGGAGAGTTAGTGTTATGGTAAGTGTTAGGGTTAAGTTTAGGTTGAGGGTTAGGTTGAGGTTTAGGGTTAGGGTTAGAATTAGGTTTAGAATTAGGGTAATGGTGAGGGTGAGGGTGAGGTTTAGCGTTAGGCTTAGGGTTAGGCTGAGGGTGAGGGTGGGGGTGAGGATTAGGGTTAGGGTGATGGTAAGTGTTAGGGTTAGGTTTAGAGTTAGGGTTAGGGTGAGGGTTAGGGTTAGGATTAGGGTTAGTGTGAGGTTGAGTGTTAGCATTAGGGTTACGGTTAGGGATATGGTTAAGTTTAGGGTTAGGATTATTGTTATTGTTAGGGTTAGGGTTAGAGTTATGGTGAGGGTGAGGGTTGGGGTGAGGGTTAGGGTTAGGGTTAGGATGAGGTTTAGGGTTAGGGTTAGGATTAGGGTGAGGGTGAGGGTGAGGTTTAGGTTAGATTTAGGTTTAGTTGGAGGGTTAGGTCGAGGGTTAGGGTTAGGGTTAGTGTTAGGTTTAAAGTTAGGGTCAGGGTTAGGTTGAGGTTTAGGGTCAGGGTTAGGTTTAGGTTTAGGATTAGGGTTAGGGTGAGGTTGAGTGTGAGGTTTAGGGTTAGGCTTAGGCTTAGGCTTATGGTTAGGCTGAGGGTGAGGGTTGGGGTGAGGATTATGGTTAGGGTGATGGTTAGGGTTAGGGTTATGGTGAGGTTTAGTGTTAGGGTTAGGATTAGAGTTAGTGTTAGGGTGTGGGTGAGGTTTAGGGGTAGAGTTAGGGTTAGGGTGAGGGTTAGCGTTAGAATGAGGGTTAGGGTGGGGGTGACTGTAACGGTAAAGGTGAGTGTTAGGCTGAGGGTGAGGGATACAGTAAGGGTGAGGGTGAGGGTTAGGGTGAGCGTTAGGGTGAGGGTTAGGGTGAGGGTGAGGGTTAGATTGAGGAATACTGTTAGGGTTAGTGTGAAGTTTAGGGTGAGTATGAGGGTGAGTGCTAGGGAGAGGGTGAGGTTTAGGGTTCAGGTTAGAGTGAGGTTTAGGGTTAGGTTGATGGTTAGGGTTAGTGTTAGGGTTAGGGTTAGTGTAAGGGTGAGGTTAAGTCTTAGGGTGAGGGTTAGCGTTAGGGTGAAGGTAAGTGTTAGGGTGAGGGTTAGGGTTAGGGTGAGGGTTATGCTTAGGGTGAGGGTTAGGGTTAGGGTTAGGATTATTGATAGCATTAGGGTTAGGGTTAAGATTATCGTGAGGTTGAGGGTGAAGGTTAGGTTTAGGGCTAGGAAGAAGTTTAGGGATAGGCTTCTGGTTAGGGTTAGGGTCAGGGTGAGGTTTAGTGTTAGATTTAGGGGTAGGGTGAGGCTGAGGGTGAGGGTTAGGGTTAGGATTAATGTTAGGGTTAGGCTTAAGGTGAGGGTTAGGTTGAGGGTGAGGGTTAGGGTTAGGGTGAGGAGTAGGATTAGGGTTAGTGTTAGGGTGAGTGTGAGGGTTAGGGTTAGGGTTAGGGATAGGCTTAGGTTTAGGCTAAGTTTGAGGGTTAGGTTTAGGGTTAGGGTGAGTTTTAGGGTTAGGGTTAGGGTGAGTGAGAGTGTTAGGGTTAGGCTTAGGTTTAGGATTAGCCTGAGGGTGAGGGTGTGGGTTAGGGTTAGGGTGAGGGTGAGGGTTAATTTTACAGTTAGGGTTAGGGTTAAGGTGAGGTTTAGGGTTAGGATTAGGATTAAGGTTAGGGTGAGGGTGAGGTTTATGATTAGATTTAGGTTTAGTTGGAGGCTTAGGTTGAGGGTTAGGGTTAGGGTTAATGTTAGGTTGAGGTTTATGGTTTGGATTAGGGTTAGAGTTAGTGTTAGGGTGAGGTTTAGGTAGAGGGTTATGATAAGGGTTAGTTTTAGGGTTAGTGTTACGGTAAGAGTTAGGGGGATGGTTAGGATTAGGGTTAGGTTTAGGGATAGGATTAGGGCTAGAGTGATCGGGAGGGTGTGTGTTAGGTTTAGGTTTAGGGTTAGGCTTAGGATTAGGCAGAGGTTGAGGTTGAAGCTGAGCCTTACGGTTATGTGGAGGGTTAGGATGAGGGTTAGGGTTAGGATTAGGGTTAGGATAAGGGCTAGGGTGAATGTGAGGGTGAGGTTTAAGGTTATGGTTATGGTTAGGGTTAGGGAGATTGTGAGCTTTAGGGTTAGAGTTAGGGTTAGGGTGAAGCTGAGGGTGAGGGTTAGGGTTAGGGTTAGGATTAGGATTAGGGTAAGGTTTAGGGTGAGTGTGAGGGTTACAGTTAGGCTTAGGGTTAGGCTGAGGGTGAGGGTGAGGGTGAGGGTTAGGGTTACGGTGATCGTGAGGATTAGGGTTAGGTTGAGGGTTAGGTTTAGGGTTAGGGTTAGGGTGAGGGTTAAGGTTAGGGATAGGGTGAGGGTAAGCATAAGGATTAGGGTAAGGATTAGGGTTAAGGTGAGGGCAAGGTTGAGGGTGAGGGTTAGGGTTAGTGTTAGATTAAGGTTTAGGTTTAGGGTTAGGGTGAGGGTTAGGTTGAGTGTTAGGGTTACGGTGAGGGTGAAGATTAGGGGTAGGGTGAGGGTTAGGGTTAGGATTAGGGTTAGCATGAGCGTGAGTGTTAGCATTACAGTTAGGGTTAGGGTTAGGGTTAGGTTTAGGGTTAGGATTAGTGTTATTGTTAGGGTTAGGGTTAGAGTTATGATGAGGGTGAGGGTGAGGGTGAGGGTTAGGCTTAGGGTTAGGGTGAGGTTTAGGTTAGGATTAGGATTAGGGTTAGGGTGAGGGTGAAGTTTAGGTTAGATTTATGGTTAATTGCAGGGTGAGGTTGAGGGTTAGGGTTAGGATTAGTTTTAGGGTTAAGGTTAGGGTGAGAGTTAGTTTGAGATTTTGGGTTATGGTTAGGGTTAGGGTTAAGAGTAGGGTGAGGGTGAGGGTGAAGGTGAGTGTGCCGGTTAGGCTTAAGCTTAGGCTGAGGGTTAGGCTGAGGGTGACAGTGGGGTTGAAGATTAGGTTTAGGGTGATGGTTAGGGTTGGGGCTAGGGTGAGGGTTAGGATGAGGGTTAGGTTTAGGATTAGTGTTAGGGTGAGGGCTAGGTTGAGGGTCAGGGTTAGGGTAAGGATTAGGCTTAGTTTTAGGGTTAGGCTGAGCATGAGGTTGAGGTGAGTGTTAGGGTTAGGGTGATGGTTAGGTTTACAGTTAGGGTGAGGATTAGGATGAGGTTTAGGGTTAGGGTGAGTGTTAGGGTGAGGATGTTGGTAAGGGTAAAGGTTAGGTTTAGGCTGAGGGTGAGGGTTAAGATAAGGGTGAGGGTTAGGGTTAGGGTTAGGGTTAGGTAAGTGTTAGGGTTAGGGTTAGGGTGAGCGTGAGGGATAGATTGAGGATTAGGGTTAGGGTTAGTTTGAGGTTTAGGGTGAGGATGAGGGTTAGCGTTAGGGTGAGGGTTAGGGTTAGAATTAGGGTTAGGGAGAGGGCTAGTTTGAGGATGAGGATTAGGGTTAGGCTTAGAGTTAGGGTGAGGGTTAGGATGAAGGTTAGGGTTAGGATTAGGGTTAGGGTGAGGGCTAGGGTGATGGTGAGGTTTAGGGTTAGGGTTAGGATTAGGGTTAGGGTGAGGGTGAGGTTTATGGTTACATTTAGGTTTAGTTGGAAAGTTAAGTCGAGCGTTAGGGTTAGGGTAAGGGTTAGGGTTAAGGTTAGGTTGAGGGTTAGGTTGAGGTTTAGGGTTAGGTTTAGGGTTAGGATTAGGGTTAGGGTGAGGGTGAGTGTGAGGTTTAGTGTTAAGGTTAGGCTTAGGCTTAGGCTTAGGCTGAGGGTGAGGGTGGGTGTGAGGATAAGGGTTACGGTGATGGTTTCGGTTAGGGTTAGGGTGAGAGATAGTGTTAGGGTTAGGTTTAGAGTTAGGGTTAGTGTGAGGGTGAGGTTTAGGCGTAGAGTTAGGGTTAAGTTGAGGGTTAGGGTTAGAGTGAGGGTTAGGGTGGGGGTGACCGTAAGGTTAAATGTGAGGGTTAGGCTGAGTGTGAGGGTTATAGTAAGAGTGAGGGTTAGGGTTAGGGTGAGGGATAGGGTTAGGGTGAGGGTTAGGGTGAGGGTTATGTTTAAGGTGAGGATTAGGGTTAGGGTTAGGGTTATTGTTAGCATTAGTGTTAGGGTTAAAGTTATGGTGAGGGTGAGGGTGAGGGTTATGTTTAGGGCTAGGATGAGGTTTAGGGATAGGGTTAGGGTTAGGGTTAGGGTCAGGGTGAAGTTTAGTGTTATAGTTAGGGTTAGGGTGAGGCTGAAGGTGAGGGTTAGGGTTAGGATTAATGTTAGGGTTAGGCTTAAGGTGAGGGTTAGTTTGAGGGTGAGGGTTAGGGTAAGGGTTAGGAGTTGGATTAGGGTTAGTGTTAGGGTGAGTGTACGAGTTATTGTTAGGGTTAGGGATAGGCTTAGTGTTAGGCTGAGGTTGATGGTGAGGGTTAGGGTTAGGGTGAGATTGAGGGTTAGGGTTAGGGTGAGTGTGAGATTTAGGGTTAGGGTTACGCTTAGGATTAGGCTGAGGGTGAGGTGTGGTTTAAGTTTAGGGTGACGGTTAGGGTTATGGGGAGGGTTAGGATGAAAGTTCGCGTTAGGATTAGGGTGAGGGTGAGGGTGACTGTGTGTGTTATGGTTATGTTTAGGGTTAGGCTTAGGTTTAGCTTGAGGGAGAGGTTGAGGATGAGGGCTAGGGTGAGTGTAAGGTTTAGGGTTAGGTTTAGTGTGAGGGTTAGGGTTAGGTTAAGGGTGAGAGTTAGGGTTCGGTTTAAGTTTAGGGTTAGGTTGAGGGTTTGGGTTCAGATTAGGGTTAGGGTGAGGGTGAGCGTGTGGGTTAGGTTTAGTGTTAGGGTGAGCTTTAGGGTTAGGATTAGGGTTAGGGTTAGGGCTATTGTGAGGGTGAGGTATAGAGTTAGGGTTAGGGTGAGGTTTAGGGTTAGGGTTAGTGTTAGATTTAGGGTTAAGTTGAGGGTGAGGGTTAGGCATAGGGTAAGGATTAGTTTTGCGGTAAGGGTTAGGGTGGGTGTGAGCGTTAGGATTAGGGTTAGGCTTAGTGTTAGGCTGAGCTTGAGGTTTAGGGTTAGGTTGAGAGTTAGAGTTAGGGTTAGGGTTTGGGTGAGGTTTAAGGTTAGGGTTAAGGTGAGGGTAAGGATGATGATTAGGGTTAAGATTACGGTTAGGGTGAGGGCTAGGGTGAGGCTGAGGGTTAGGGTTAGTGTTAGATTAAGGTTTGGGGTTAGGGTTAGTGTTAGGGTGAGGGTTAGGTTGAGGGTTATGGTTACAGTGAAGGTGAGGATTAGGGTTAGTGTGAGGGTTAGGGTTAGGATTAGGGTTAGCATGAGGGTGTGTGCTAGTATTAGGGTTAGGGTTAGGGTTAGGTTTCGGGTTAGGGTTAGTGTTATTGTTAGGGGTATGGTTAGAGTTATGGTAAGGGTGAGGGTGAGGGTTAGGGTTAGGATTAGGGTGAGGTTTAGGGTTAGGGTTAGGATTTGGGTTAGGGTGTGGGTGAGGATTAGGGTTAGATTTAGGTTAGTTGGATGGTTAGGTCGAGGGTTAGGGTTAGGGTTAGTTTTAGGGTTAAGGATAGGGTGAGGGTTAGGGTGAGGTTTAGGGTTATGGTTAGGATTAGGGTTAGGATTGGGGTGAGGGTGAGTTTGAGGGTTATGGTTATGGCTAGGCTTAGGTTTAGGGTAAGGCTGAGGGTGAGGGTGGGGGTGAGGATTACGTTTAAGGTGATGGTTAGGGTTAGGGTTAGTTTTAGTTTAGGATGAGGTTTAGGATTAGGATTAGGTTTAGGGTGAGGGCTAGGGTGAGGGTGAGGTTTAGGGTTAGGGTGATGGTTAGGTTTACGGTTGGGGTGAGGGTTAGGATGAGGTTTAGGGTTAGGGTGAGGGTTAGTGTGAGGATGATGGTAAGGGTAATTGTGAGGTTTCGGCTGAGGGTGAGGGTTAAGATAAGGGTGAGTGTTAGGGTTAGGTATAGGGTTAGGGTAAAGGTCAGGGTTAGGATTAGTGTGAGGGTTAGATTGAGGATTAGGGTTAGGGTTAGTCTGAGGTATACGGTGAGGATGAGGGTTAGGATTAGGGTAAGGGTGAGAGTTAGGATGAGGGTGAGGATTAGGGTTAGGATTAGGTTTAAGGTGACTTTTGGGATTAGTGTGAGGATTAGGGTTAGTTTGAGGGTTAGTGTTAGTGTTAGGGTGAGGGTAAGTGTTAGGGAGAGGGTTAGGTTTAGGGTGAGTGTTATGTTTAGGGTGAGGGTTTGGGTTAGGTTTAGGGTTACTGTTAGGTTTAGGGTTAGGGTTACGGTTATGGTGAGGGTGAACGTTAGGTTTAGGGTTACAGTGAGGTTTAGTGTTAGGGTTAGGGTAAGAGTAAGGGTTAGGTTGAGGGTGAGGTTTAGGGGTACAATTTTAGTTAGGGTGAGGGTTAGGGTTAGTGTGCCGGTTAGCGTCGGGGGGACTGTAAGGGTAAAGTTGACGTTTAGGCTGAGGGTGAGGGTTACGTTAAGGGTGAGGGTTAGGGTTAGGGTGAGGGTTAGTGTTAGCGTTAGGCTGAGGTTGAGTGTTAGATTGAGGATTAGTGTTAGGGTTAGTGGGAGGTTTATGGTGAGGATGAAGGTTAGGTTTAGCCTGAAGGCTAGGGTGAGGTTGAGGGTTAGGGTTAGTGTTAGGGTGAGGTTTAGGGTTAGGGTGATGTTTAGGGTTAGTGTTAGGGTTAATGTTAGGATTAGGTTTAGTGTTAGGTTGAGGGTAAGTTTTAGGGTGAGTTTTACGGTTAGGGTGAGGGTTATAGTTAGGGTGAGGGTTAGGGTTAGGATAAGTGTAAGGGTGAGGTCTAGGCTAAGGGTTAGGGTGAGGGTTAGGGTTAGGGATAGGATGAGGTTTAGGATTAGGTTTAGGGTGAGGGTGAGTGTGAGGGTTAGGATTCGGGTTAGCATTAGGCTTAGAGTTAGGATGAGGGTTAGGGTGAGGGTTTGGGTGAGGCTGAGGCTGAGGATTAGGGTTAGGTTAAGGTTTAGTGTTAGTGTTCGGGTTAGTGTTAGCGTTACAGTGAGGGTTGGGGTTAGGGTTAGGGTTAGGGTTAGGCTTAGAGTTAGGGACAGGGTTAGAATGAGGATTAGGTTTATGATTAGGGTTAAGGTGAGGGTGAGGATTAGGGTTAGTGTTAGGGTAAGGTTTAGGGTTAGGGTTAGGGTTAGGGTAAGGGTTAGGATGAGGGTTAGGGTTATGGTGAGGGTGATGGCTAGGGTTAGGGTGAGGGTTAGGGTTAGGATTAGGGTTAGGGTGAGGTTGATTGTTAGCTTTATGTTTAGGGTTAGGTTTAGGGTTAGGATTACTGTTATTGTTAGGGTTAGGGTTATAGTTATGGTGAGGGTGAGGGTAAGGGTGAGTGTTAGGGTTAGGGTGAGGTTTAGGGTTAGGGTTAGGTTTAGGGTTAGGGTGAGGGTGAGGTTTATGGTTAGATTTAGGTTATTTGGAGGGTTAGGTCGAGAGTTAGGGTTAGGGTAAGTGTTAGGGTTAAGGTTAGAGTGAGGGTTAGGTTGTGGTTTAGGGTTAGGTTAGACTTAGGGTGAGGGTAAGGTTTATGGTTACATTTCGGTTATTTGGAAGGTTAGGTCGAGAGTTAGGGTTAGGGTAAGGGTTAGGGTTAAGGTTAGGATGAGGGTTAGGTTGAGGTTTAGGTTTTCCGTTAGGTTTAGGGTCAGGATTAGGGTTAGGGTGAGGGCGAGTGTGAGGTTTAGGGTTAGGGTTAGGCTTAGGCTTAGGGTTAAGCTGAGGGTGAGGGTGGGGGTGAGGATTAGGGTTAGGGTGATGGTTAGGGTTAGGGTTAGGTTGAGGGTTAGTGTTAGAGTTAGGGTTAGAGTTAGGGTTAGGCTGAGGGTGAGGTTTCAGGGTAGAGTTATGGTTAAGGTGAGGGTTAGGGTTAGAGTGAGTGTTATCGTGGGGGTGACGGTAAGGGTAAAGTTGAGGTTTAGGCTGAGGGTGAGGGTTACGGTAAGGGTGAGGGTAAGGGTTAGGGTGAGGGTTAGTGTTAGTGTTTGGGTGAGTTTGACGGTTAGATTGAGGATTAGTGTTAGGGTTAGTGTGAGGTTTATGGTGAGGATGAGAATTAGGGTTAGTGTGAAGGCTATGGTGAGGGTGAGGGTTAGGTTTAGTGTTAGGGTGAGGTTTAGGTTTAGGGTGATGTTTAGGGTTAGTGTGAGTGTTAGTGTTAAGGTTAGTGTTAGTGTTAGGTTGAGGGTAAGCATTAATGTGAGGGTTAGTGTTAGGGTGAGGTTTATGGTTAGTGTGAGGGTTAGGAATAGGATAAGTGTAAGGGTGAGGGCTAGGCTGAGGGTTAGGGTGAGTGTTAGGGTTAGGGATAGGCTTAAGTTTAGGATTAGGTTTAGGTTGAGTGTGAGTGTGAGGGTTAGGATTAGGGTTAGAGTTAGGCTTAGAGTTAAGAGGAGGGTTAGGGTTAGGGTTTGGGTTAGGGTAAGGGTGAGGCTGAGGATTAGGGTTAGGTTTAGTTTTAGGTTTAGGGTTAGTGTTAGTGTTAGGGTTAGTGTTAGTGTTACAGTGAGGGTTGGGCTTAGGTTTAGGGTTAGGGTTAGGCTTAGAGTTAGGGTGATTGTTAGGATGAGAATTAGGTTACAATTAGGGTTAGGGTGAGGGCTAGGGTGAAGATGAGGTTTAGGGTAAGTGTTAGGCTAAGGTTTAGGGCTAGGGTTAGGGTGAGGGTGATGGTTAGGTTTAGGATTAGGGTTAGGTTTAGGATTAGGGTTAGGGTGAGGTTGAGTGTTAGCATTAGGTTTAGGGTTAGGGTTAGGGTTTGGTTTAGGGTTAGGATTACTTATTGTTAGGGTTAGGGTAAGAGTTATGATGAGGGTGAGGGTGAGGGTGAGTGTTTGGATTAGAATGAGGTTGAGGTTTAGGGTTAGGTTTAGGAGTAGGATTAGGGTTAGTGTAAGTGTGAATGTGAGGGTTAGGGTTAGGTTTAGGCATAGGCTTCTGGTTTTGCTGAGGTTGAGGGTGAGGGTTAGGGTTAGGGTGAGGTTTAGGGTTAGGGATTGGGTGAGTGTGAGGGTTAGGTTTAGGGTTAGGCTGAGCATGAAGGTGTGGGTTAGGTTTAGGGTTAGTGTTAGGTGAGGTTTAGGTTTTGGGTTAGGGTTAGAGTTAGGGTTAGGGTGAGGGTGAGGTTTAGGGTAAGAGTTAGGGTTAGGGTGAGGTTTAGGTTGAGGATTAGGGTAAGGGTTAGTTTTAGGTTTGGGGTTGGGGTCATAGTTAGGGGGAGTGTTAGGGTTAGACTTAGGTTTAGGGACAGGATTATGGTTAGAGTGAGCGTGAGTGTGTGTGGTAGGTTTAGGTTTAGGGTTAGGCTGAGGGTTAGGCTAAGGGTGAGGTTGAGGGTGAGGGTTAGGTTAAGGGGGAGTGTTAGGGTGAGGGTTAGGTTTAGGGTAAGGGCTAGGGTGAGTGTGAGGGTGAAGTTTAATGTTAGGCTTAGGGTTAGGGTTAGGGTGAGGGTGAGGTTTAGGGTTAGTGTTAGGGTTAGGGTGAGGGTTAGCGTTAGGGTTATTGTTACGTTTAGGGTTTGGTTTAGGGTGAGGGTTAGGGTGAGGGTGAGTGTTAGGATTAGGATTATGGTTAGGGTTAGGCTGAGGTTGAGGGTGAGGGTGAGGGTTAGGGTTAGGGTGAAGGCTAGGGTGAGGGTGAGGGTTAGGGTTAGTGTGAGAGTTAGTGTTAGAGGTAGGCTTAGTGATAGTGTGAGGGTAAGTGTTAGGGTGAGGGTTAGGGTTAGGGTGAGGTTTATGGTTATGGTGAGGGTAAGGGTTAGGATAAGTGTAAGGGTGAGGACTAGGCTGAGGGTTAGGGTGAGGTTTAGGGTTACTTATAGGGTTAGGTTTAGGATTATCGTTAAGGTTAGGGTGAGTGTGAGGGTTAGGATTAGGGTTAGGGTTAATCTTAGAGTTAGGATGTGGGTTAGGGTTACGGTTTCTATTAGGGTGAGGGTGAGGCTGAGGATTAGGATTAGGTTTAGTGTTAAATTTAAGGTTAGGTTAAGGGTTAGGGTTAGTGTTAGGGTCAGTGTTAGGGTTACAGTGAGGGTTGGAGTTAGGATTAGGGTTAGGCTTAGAGTTAGGGTGAGGGTTAGGATAAGGATTAGGTTTACAACTAGGGTTTTGGGTGAGAGCTATGGTGAAGTTGAGGATTAGGGTTAGTGTTAGGGTAAGGTTTAGCTTTAGGGTTAGGTTTAGGGTGAGGGTTAGGATGAGGGTTAGGGTTACAGTGAGAGTTAGGGTAAGGGTTAGGCTTAGGGTTAGGGTTAGGGTTAGGGTTAGGTTGAGGTTGAGTGTTAGCGTTAGTTTTAGGTTAGGGTTAGGGTTAGGTTTAGGTTTAGGATTACTGTTATTGTTAGGGTTAGGGTTAGAGTTATGGTGAGGGTGAGGGTGAGTGTTAGGAATAGGGTGAGGATTAGGGTTAGGGTTAGGATTAGCGTTAGGTTGAGCTTGAGGTATAGGTTTAGATTTAGGTTTAGTTGGAGGGTTTCTTCGAGGGTTAGGGTTCGGTTAAGTGTTAGGGTTAAAGTTAGGTGAGGGTTAGGTTGAGGTTTAGGGTTAGGTTTAGGGTTAGGATTAGGTTAGGGTGAGGGTGAGTGTGAGGTTTAGGTTTAGGTTTAGGCTTAGGCTTAGGGTTAGGCTGAGGGTGATGGTGTGGGTGAGGATTAGGGTTAGGGTGATGGTTACAGTTAGGGTTAGGGTGAGGGTTAGTATTAGGCTCAGGGTTAGAGTTAGGGTAAGGGTGAGGGTGAGGTTTAGTGGTAGAGTTATGGGTAGGGGGAGGGTTAGGGTTAGAGTGAGGGTTATGGTGTGGGTGACATTATGGGTAAAGGTGAGGGTTAAGCTGAGGTTGAGGGTTAGGGGAAAGGTGATGTTTAGGGTTTGGGTGAGGGTTAGGGTTAGGGATAGGGTGAGGGTGAGGGTTAGATTGATTATTAGTGTTAGGGTTAGTGTGAAGTTTAGGGTGAGGATGAGGATTAGGGTTAGGGCGAGGTCTAGCGAGAAGGTGAGGTTTAGGGTTAGTGTTAGGGTGAAGTTTATGGTTAGGGTAATGTTTAGGGTTAGTGTGAGGTTTAGTGTTAGGGTTAGGGTTAGTATTAGGGTGAGGGTAAGCGTTATGGTGATGGTTAGGGTGAGGGTTAGGGTTAGGGTTAGTGTTATTGTTAGTGTTAGGTTTAGAGTTAAAGTTATGGTGAGGGTGAGGGTTAGGGATAGGGGTAGGATGACGTTTAGGGATAGGGTTAGGTTTAGGGTTAGGGTCAGGGTGAGGTTTAGCGTTACAGTTAGGGTTAGGGTGAGGCTGAGGGTGAGAGTTCGTGTTAGAATTATTGTTAGGGTCAGGCTTAAGGTGAGGTTTAGGGTTAGGGTTAGTGTTAGGGTGAGGGCTAGGGTGAGGATGAGGTTTAGGTTTAGGTTCAGGGTGAGGTTTAGTGGTATAGTTAGTGTTAGGGTGAGGCTGAAGGCGAGGGTTAGGGTTAGGATTAATATTAGGCTTAGCCTTAAGTTGAGGTTTAGGTTGAGGGTGAGGTTTAGGATTAGGGTTAGTAGTAGGATTAGGGTTAGGGATAGGCTTAGGGTTAGGCTGAGGTTGAGGGTGAGGGTTAGGGTTAGGGTGAAATTTAGGGTTAGGTTTAGGGTGAGTGTGAGGGTTAGGGTTAGGGTTAGCCTTAGGATTATGCTGAAGGTGAGGGTTTTGGTTAGTGTTAGGGTTAGGGTTAGGGTTATGGGGAGGGTTAGGATGAGGGTTAGGGTTAGGGTGAGGTTTAGGGTGAGGGTGAGTGTGTGTGTTAGGGTTAGGTTTAGGGTTAGGCTTAGGGTTAGGCTGAGGGTGAGGTTAGGGTTAGGCTTAGGCTTAGGCTTAGGCTTAGGGTAAGGCTGAGAGTGAGGGTGAGGCTGAGGGTTAGTGTTAAGCTGAGAGTTATGGTAAGGGTTAGGGGGAGGGTTAGGAAAAGGGATAGGGTTAGGATTAGGGTTGGGTGGGGCTAGGGTGAGAATGAGTTTTAGGGTTAGGGTTAGCTTGAGGGTTAGGATTATTTTAAAGGTGAGAGTTAGTATTCGGGTTAAGTTTAGGGTTAGGTTGAGGGTTAAGGTAAGGTTTACAGTGAGGGTGAGGGTTAGGGTTAGACTGAGGGTTAGGGTTCGGATTAGGGTTAGGGTGAGCATGAGGGTTATGGTTAGTGTTAGGGTGAGGGTTAGGATGAGGGTTAGGGTTAGGATTAGTGTTAGGGTGAGGGCTAGGGTGAGGGTGAGGTTTAGGTTTAGGGTTAGAGTTAGGGTGAGTTTTAGGTTTAGAGGTAGGGTTACTGTTAGGGTGAGGGTGACGTTTAAGGTTAGAGTTCGGGGTAGGATGAGGCTGAGGTTGAGCGTTAGGGTTAGGGTTAGTGTTAGATTTAGGGTTAATGTGAGGGTTAGGTTCAGGGTGAGGGTTAGGCTTAGGGTTAGGATTAGGTTTAGGGTAAGGGTTAGGGTGAGTGTCAGCATTACTGCTAGGGTTAGGGTTTGGCTTAGGGTTAGGCTGAGGGTTCGGGTTAGGGTTCGGTTATGTTTATTGTTAGGGTGAGGGTTAGGGTTAGGTTTAAGGTGAGCATGAGGTTTTTGGTTACTTTGAGGATTACCTTTAGGGTTAAGGCTAGGCTGAGGGTTAATTTTAGGGTGATGATGAGGGTAAGGATGAGGATTAGGGTTAGGATTAGGGTTAGGGTGAGGGCTAGGGTGAGGGTGAGGGTTAGGGTTAGTGTTAGATTAAGGTTTAGGGTTAGGGTTAGGGTGAGGGTAAGTTTGAGGGTTAGGGTTCCGGTCAGGGTGATGATTAGGGTTAGGGTGAGGGTTCGGTTTAGGATTAGTTTTAGCCTGAGGTTGAGTGTTAGGATTAGTGTTAGGGTTAGGGTTAGGGTTAGGTTTAGGGTTAGGATTAGTGTTTTTGTTAGGGTTATGGTTAGAGTTATGGTGAGGGTGAGGGTGAGGGTGAGGGTAAGGGTTAGGGTTAGGGTGAGGTTTAGGGTTAGGGTTAGGATTAGGGTTAGGGTGAGGGTGAGGGTTATGGTTAGGGTGAGTGTTAGGGTTAGGTTTAGGGTGAGAGGTAGGTTTCGGTTATGTTTAGGATTAGGGTGAGGGTTAGAGTTAGGGTTATTGTGACCATGAGGTTTAGGGTTATGTTGAGGATTAGGCTTAGGGTTAGGGCTAGGGTGAGGGTTAAGTTTAGGTTAGGGTGAGGGTAAGGATGAGGATTAGGTTTAGGATTAGGGTTAGGGTGAGGGCTAGGCTGAGGGTGAGGGTTAGGGTTAGTGTTAGATTAAGGTTTAGGGTTAGGGTTTTGGTTAGGGTGAGGGTTAGGTTGAGGGTTAGGTTTATGGTGCGGGTAAGGATTAGGGTTAGAGTGAGGGTTAGGGTTAGGATTAGGGTTAGCATGAGAGGGAGTGTTAGGATTACAGTTAAGGTTAGGATTAGAATTAGGATTAGTGTTATTGTTAGGTTTAGGTTTTGAGTTATGGTGTGGGGGAGAGTGAGGGTGAGGTTTAGGGTTAGGGTTAGTGTGAGGTTTAGGGTTAGGGTTAGGATTAGAGTTAGGGTGAGAGTGAGGATGAGGGTTATTGTTAGGGTGAGGGTTAGGGTTAGGGTTAGGTGCAGGGTTAGGATGAGGGTTAGGGTAAGGATTAGGGTTAGGGTGATGGCTAGGGTGACGGTGAGGTTTAGGGTTAGGGTTAGGGTTAGGGTGAGGGTGAGGTTTAGGGTTAGAATTAGGGTTAAGCTGAGGTTGAGGGTGAGGGTTAGTGTTAGGTTTAGGATTAGGATTAGGGTAAGGGTTAGGGTGAGTGTGAGGTTAGGTTTAGGATTAAGGTTAGGCTTAGGGTTACACTGAGAATGAGGGTGAGGGTGAGGTTTAGGGTTAGGATTAGGGTTATGGTGAGGTGAGTGTGTGTGTTAGAGTTAGGTTTAGGGTTAGGCTTAGGGTTAGGCTGATGTTGAGGTTGAGGGTAAGGGTTAGGGTTAGGGTGAGGGTTAAGGTAAGGGTTGGGGGAGGGTTAGGATGAGGTTTAGTGTTAGGATTAAGGTTAGGGTGAGGGCTAGAGTGAGGGTGAGGTTTAGGTTTAGGGTCAGGGTGAGGTTTAGTGTTAGAGTTAGTGTTAGGGTGAGGCTGACGGTGAGGGTTAGGGTTAGGATTAATGTTAGCGTTATGCTTAAGCTGAGGTTTAGGTTGAGGGTGAGGATTAGGGTTAGGGTTAGGGAAAGGCTTAGGGTTATTCTGAGGTTGAGGGTGAGGGTTAGGGTTAGTGTGAGGTTTAGGGTTAGGGTTAGGGTAAGTGTGAGGGTTAGGGTTAGGCTTAAGCTTAGGATTATGCTGAGCGTGAGGGTGAGGTTTAGTGTTAGGATTAGTGTTAGTGTTATGGGGAGGGTTAGGATGAGCGTTAGGGTTGAGGTGAGGTTTAGGTTGAGGGTGAATGTGTGTGTTAGGGTTACATTTAAGATTATGCTTAGGGTTAGGCTGAAGGTGAGCTTGAGGCTGAGGTTTAGTTTTAGGGTGAGGGTTAGGATAAGGTTTAGGGGGATGGTTAGGAAAAGGGATAGGGTTAGGATTAGGGTTGGGTGAGGCTAGGGTGAGAATGAGGTTTAGGGTTAGGGTTAGCTTGAGGGTTAGGATTATGGTAAGTGTGAGAGTTAGTGTTCGGGTTAAGTTTAGGGTTAGGTTGACGTTAAGGTAAGGGTTACGGTGAGGGTGGGGGTTAGGGTTAGGTTGAGGGTGAGGGTTCGGATTAGGGTTAGGGTGATCATGAGGGTTATGGTTAGTGTTAGGGTGAGTGTTAGGATGAGGGTTAGGATGAGGGTTAGCGTTAGGATTATTGTTAGGGTGAGGGCTAGGGTGAGGGTGAGTTTTAGGGTTAGGGTTAGGGTTAGGGTGAAGTTTAGGGTTAGGGTTTGGCTTAGTGTTAGATTTAGGGTTAGGCTGAGGGTTAAGTTGAGGGTAAGGGTTAGGGTAGGTTTAGGATTAAGGTTAGGGTAAGGGTTAGGGTGAGTGTGAGCATTAGGGCTAGGGTTAGGGTTTCGCTTAGGATTAGGCTGAGGGTGATGGTGAGGATGAGGGTTAGGGTTAGTGTTAGATTAAGGTTTAGGGTTAGGGTTAGAGTTAGGGTGAGAGTCAGTGTACGGTTATGTTTTGGGTTAGGGTGAGTGTTAGGGTTAGGGTTAAGGTGAGCATGAGGTTTAGGGTTACGTTGAGGATTAGGCTTAGGGTTAGGGCTAGGGTGAGGGTTAAGGTTAGGTTAGGGTGAGGGTAAGGATGAGGACTAGGGTTAGGATTAGGTTTAGGGTGAGGCCTAGGGTGAGGGTGAGGGTTAGGGTTAGTGTTAGATTAAGGTTTAGGGTTAGAGGTATTGGGTGAGTTTTAGGGTACGGCTAGGTTTAGGGTTAGGGTGAGGGTTAAAGTGAGCATGAGGTTTAGGTTTACGTTGAGGATTCGGGTTAGGGTTAGGGCTAGGGTGAGGGTTAAGGTTAGGGTTAGGGTGAGGGTAAGGATGAGGATTAGGGTTAGGATTAGGGTTAGGGTGAGGGCTAGGGTGAGGGTGAGGGTTAGGGTTACTGTTAGATTAAGGTTAAGGATTAGGGTTAGGGTAAGGGTTAGGTTGAGTGTAGGTTTACAGTGAGGGTGAGGATTATGGTTAGGGTGAGGGTTAGGGTTAGGATTAGGGTTAGCATGAGGGTTAGTGTTAGGATTACAGTTAGGGTTATGGTTCGGTTTAGGTTTATGGTTAGGATTAGTGTTATTGTTAGGGTTAGGGTTAGAGTAATTGGAAGGGTGAGGGTGAGGTTGAGGGTTAGGGTTAGGGTTAGGGTGAAGTTTACGGTTAGGGTTAGGATTAGGGTTAGTGTGAGGGTGAGGTTTAGGGTTAGATTTAGGGTTAGTTGGAGGGTTAGGTAGGTTTAGGGTTAGGGTTAGTTTTAGGGTTAAGGTTAGGGTGAGGGTTAGGTTGAGGTTTAAGTTTATGGTTACGGTTAGGGTTAGGATCAGGATGAGGGTGAGGGTGAGTGTGAGGGTTAAGATTAGGGTTAGGCTTAGGCTGAGGGTGAGGGTGGCGGTGAGGGTGGCGGTGAAGATTAGGTTTAGTGTGATGGTTAGGTTTGGGGATAGGGTGAGTGTTAGGATGAGGGTTAGGATTAGGATTAGGGTTAGGGGGAGGGCTAGGGTGAGGGTGAGGGTTAGGGTAAGGATTAAGCTTAGGCTTAGGGTTATGCTGAGCGAGTGGTTGAGGGTGAGAGTTAGGGTGAGTTTGATGGTTAGGTTTACGGTTATGGTGAGGGTTAGGATGAGGTTTAGGGTGAGGGTTAGGGTGAGGATGATGGTAAGGATAAGTTGAGGTTTAGTCTGAGGGTGAGGGTTAAGATAAGGGTGAGGGTTAGGGTTTAGTTTAGGGTTATGGTAGGGGTTAG
This sequence comes from Dipodomys merriami, assembly GCF_024711535.1. NCBI lineage: Eukaryota > Metazoa > Chordata > Mammalia > Rodentia > Heteromyidae > Dipodomys > Dipodomys merriami. The sequence goes on along the minus strand of NW_027203446.1, from coordinate 9,624 downwards.
GGTTAGGGTTAGGTTGAGGGTTAGTTTGAGGATTAGGGTTAGGGTTCGTGTGAGGCTAGGGTGAGGGTGAGGTTTACAGTTTGGTTTAGGGTGAGGTTTAGGGATAGGATTAGTTTTAGGGTTGGGGTGAGGGTGAGGTTTAGGGTTAGAGTTAGATTTAGGGGGATGGTTAGGGTGAGGTTTATGGTTATTGTTATTTTTAGGTTTTTGGGATGGTGAGGGTTAATTTGAGGTTTAGGGATAGGGTTAGGTTTAGTATTAGGGTTAGGGTGAGGGTGAGGGTGACCGTTAGGGTGAGGGCTAGGCTTAGGCTTAGGCTTAGGCTGAGGGTGAGGGTGGGGGTGAGAATTAGGGTTAGGGTGATGGTTTGGGTTAGGGTTAGTGTTATTGTTAGGTTTAGGGTTAGAGTTTCGGTGAGGGTGAGGGTGTGGGTGAGGGTTAGGGTTCGGATTAGGGTGTGGTTTACGGTTAGGGTTAAGGTTAGTGTTAGGGTGAGGTTTAGGGTTAGATATAGGGTTAGGGTAAGGGTTAGGGTTAGAGTTAGTGATAGGGTTAGTGTTAGAATTATGTTGAGAGTGAGGGTTAGGTTGAGGTTTAGGGTTAGCGTTATGGTGAGGGTTAGTGTGAGGGTTAGTATTACGGTTAGGGTTATTGTTAGGGTGAGGGTAAGTTTTAGGGTGAGAGTTTGGGTTAGGGTGAGGGTTACTGTTATGGTGAGTGTTAGGATTAGCGTTAGGGTTATTGTTAGGCTTAGGTTTAGGGTTTTGGTTACAGTGAGGGTGAGTTATAGGGTTAGTGTTAGGGTGAGGTTTAGGGTTTGGGTTAGGGTTAGAATGAGGGTTACGATGAAGGTGAGTTTGCTGTTAGAGTTAGGGTGATGGTGACGGTTAAGGTTAGGATTTGGGTTAGGGTGAGGGCGAGTGTGAGTGTTAGGATTAGGTTTAGGTTTCGGCTAAGAGTTAGGCAAAGGGTGAGGTTGAGGGTGAAGTTTAGGGTTAGGATTAGGGTTAGTGTGAGAGTGAGGGCGACGGTTTGATTTAGTGTTAGGGTGAGGGTTAGGGTGAGTGTTAGGATTAGGGTTAGGGTTAGGTTGAGGGTTTGGGTTAGGGTAAGAGTTAGGGTTCGGTTAAGTTCAGGGTTAGGGTGAGTGTTTGGGTTAGGGTTATGGTGAGCATTAGGGTTAGGGTTAGGTTGAGGGTTTGGGTTAGGTTAAGGATGAGGGTTAGTTTTAGGGTTAGGTTTAGGGTTAGGATGAGGACAAGGGTTACGATTAGTGTTAGGGTGAGGGATAGGGAGAGGGTGAGAACTAGGATTTGTGTTAGGTTAAGGTTTAGGTTAAGGGATAGGCTTAAGGTGAGGGTTATTATGAGGGTTAGGGTTACGGTGAGGGTGAGGTTAGGGTTAAGGTGAGGGTTAGGGTTAGGATTAGGGTTAGGGTTAGGGTGAGTGTGAGGTTTAAGGTTAGATTTAGGGTTAGGGTGAAGCTGAGGGTGAGTGTTAGGGTTCCAGTTAGTGTTAGGTTTAGGGTTAGTGAAAGGGTCAGGGTTAGAGTGAAGGTAAGTGTAAGGGTTAGGGTTAGGGTTAAGGTTAGGGGGAGGGTTAGGATGAGGGTTAGTATTAGGATTAGGGTTAGGGTGAGGGCTAGGGTGAGGGTGAGGTTTAGGGTTAAGGTTAGGGTGAGCTTTAGGGTTAGGATTAGTGTTAGGGTTAGGGTGAGGCTGAGGTTTAGGGTTAGAGTTAGGGTTAAGGTGAGGCTGAGGGTGAGGGTTAGGGTTAGGTTTAGGATTAGGATTAGGGTAAGGGTTAGGTGAGTGTGAGAGTTAGGGTTAGGTTTAGAGTTAGGATCAAGCTGAGCTTGAGCTTTAGGGTTACGTTGAGGATTAGGGTTAGGGTTAGGGCTAGGGTGAGGGTTAAGTTTAGGGTTAGGGTGAGGGTAAGGATGAGGATTAGGGTTAGGATTAGGGTTAGGGTGAGGGCTAGGGTGAGGCTGAGGGTTAGGGTTAGAGTTAGATTAAGGTTTAGGGTTAGGGTTGCGGTTAGGGTGAGGGTTAGGTTGAGGGTTAGGGTTTCGGTGAGAGTGAGGATTATGGATAGTGTAAGGGTTAGGGTTAGGATTAGGGTTAGCATGAGAGTGAGTGTTAGGATTAGGGTTAGGGTTTGGGTTAGGTTTAGGGTTAGGATTAGTGTTATTGTTTGGGTTAGGGTGAGAGTTGTGGTGAGGGTGAGGGTGAGGGTGAGGCTTACGGATAGGGTTAGGGTGAGGTTTAGGATTAGGGTTAGGGTGAGGGTGAGGTTTAGGGTTAGATTTAGGGTTAGTAGGAGGGTTAGGTCGAGGGTTAAGTTTAGGGTTAGTTTTAGGGTTAAGGTTAGGGAGAAGGTTAGGTTGAGGTTTAGGGTTATGGTTAAGTTTAGGGTTAGGATTAGGGTGAGGGTGAAGGTGAGTGTGAGGGTTAGGCTTAAGGTTAGGCTGAGTGTGAGGGTGGAGGTGAAGATTAGGTTTAGGGTGATGTTTAGGATTAGGGCTAGGATGAGTTTTAAGATGAGGGTTAGGATTACTATTCTGGTTAGTGCGAGGTCTAGGGTTAGGGTGAGGGTTAGGGTAAAGTTTAGGCTTAAGCTTAGGGTTAGGCTGAGCATGAGGTTGAGGGTGAGGTTTAGGGTTAGGGTGATGGTTATGTTTACGGTTAGGGTGAGGGTTGGGATGAAGTTTAGGGTTAGGGTGAGAGTTAGGGTGAGGATGATGGTAAGGGTAAGGGTAATGTTTACGTTGAGGTTGAGTGTTAATGTGAGGGTGAGGGTTAGGGTAAAGTTTAGGGTTAGGGTTAGGGTTAAGGTTAGGTTTAGGGTGAGGGTTAGGGTTAGGATTAGGGTTAGGGTGAGGTTGAGTGTTAGCATTAGGGTTAGGGTTAGGTTTAGGGTTAGGGTTAGGATTAGTGTTCTTGTTAGGGTTAGGGTTAGAGTTATGGTGAGGGTGAGGGTTAGGGTTAGTGTTAGGGTTAAGGTTAGGGTGAGGATTAGGTTGAGGTTTAGGGTTAGGGTTAGGTTTAGGGTTAGGATTAGGTTTAGGGTGAGGGTGAGTGTGAGTTTTAGGGTTAGGGTTAGGCTTTTGCTTAGGGTTAGGCTGAGGGTGAGGATTAGGGTTAGGGTGATGTTTAGGGTTAGGGTTATAGTGAAGGATAGTGTTACGGTTAGGGTTACAGTTAGGATTAGGGTGACGATGAGGTTTAGGGGTAGAGTTAGGGTTAGGGTGAGGGTTAGCATTAGAGTGAGGGTTAGGGTGACGTTGACGGTAAGGATAAAGGTGAGGGTTAGGCTGAAGTTGAGGTTACAGTAAGGGTGAGGGTTAGGGTTAGGGTGAGGGTTAGGGTGAGGGTTCAGGTGAGGGTGAGGGTTAGATTGAGGATTAGTGTTAAGGTTAGTGTGAAGTTTAGGGTGAGGATGAGGGTTAGGGTTAGGGTGAGGGCTGGGAGAGGGTCAGGTTTAGGGTTAGTGTTAGGGTGAGGTTTACGGTTAGGATGATGGTTAGTGTTAGTGTGAGGGTTAGTGTTAGGTTTAGGGTTAGTGATAGGGTGAGGGTAAGTGTTAGGGTGAGGGTTAGGGTTAGGGTGAGTTTTATGGTTAGGGTGAGGGTTACGGTTAGGATTAGGATTATTGTTATCTTTAGCGTTAGGGTTTCGGTTATGGTGAGTATGAGGATTACATTTATGGCTAAAATGAGTTTTAGGGATAGGGTTATGGTTAGGGTTAGGGTCAGGTTTATGTTTTGTGTTAGAATTACGGTCTGGGTGAGGCTGAGGTTGAGGGTTAGGGTTAGGATTAATGTTAGGGATAGGCTTAAGGTGAAGGTTAAGTTGAGGGTGAGGGTTAGAGTTAGGGTTAGGAGTAGGATTAGGGTTACTTTTAGGGTGAGTGTGAAGGTTAGGATTAGGGTTAGGGATAGGCTTAGGGTTAGGCTGAGGTTGAGGGTAAGGTTTAGGGTTAGGGTTAGGGTTAGGATGAGTGTGAGTGTTATTGTTAGGATTAGGGTTAGGGTGAGGGTGAGTGTGTGTGTTAGTTTTAGGGTTAGGGTTAGGGTTAGGTTTAGGTTGAGGTTTGAGGTTTGGTATAGGGTTACAGTTAGGTTTATGGTGAGGGTGAGGTTTAGGGTTAGGCTGAGGGTGAGGGTGGGTTTGAGGATTAGAGTTAGGGTTAGGATTAGGATTAGGGTTAGGGATATTGTTAGTGTTATGTTTAGGGTTAAGTTTGTGGTGAGGCTGAGGGTGCAGGTGAGGGTGAGGTTTAGGGTTAGAGTTAGGGTGAGGTTTAGGGTGAGGGTGATGTTTAGGGTTAGAGTTAGGGTTAGGGTGAAGGTTAGGTTGAGGTTTAGGGTTAGTGTTAGTGTTAGGGGTAGGGTTAGCATGAGATTTAGGGGGAGGTTTAGGGTTAGGGTTAGGGTGAGGTATAGGATTAGTGTTAGGGTGCAGGTGAGTGTGTGTTTTAGGGTCAGGTTTAGGGTTAGGCTTAGGGTTAGGCTGATGGTGAGGTTGAGGGTGAGGGTTAGGGTTCGGTTTGGGGTGAGGGTTAGGGTTAGGATTAGGGGTAGGTTGAGGGTTAGGATGAGGTTTATGGTTAGGATTTGGATAAAGCTGAGGGCTAGGCTGAGGGTTAGGTTGAGGGTTAGGGTTAGAGATAGGGTTAGGTTTAGGATTAGGGTTAGGGTGAGGTTGAGTGTGAGGGTTAGTGTTAAGGTTAGGGTTAGGCTTATAGTTAGTGTGAGGGTTAGGGTTAGGTTTTGGGTTAGGGTGAAGGTGAGGCTGAGCATTAGGTTTAGGGTTAGGATTAGGTTTAGGGTTAGTTTTAGGTTTAGGGTTAGTGTTAGGATTATGTTGAGGGTTAGGAATAAGATTAGGGTTAGGGTTAGACTTAGGGTTAGGCTGAGGGTGAGGGTGGGTGTGATGATTAGAGTTAGGGTTAGGGTTAGGCTTCGGGTTAGGGTTATTGTGAGTGTTATGGTTAGGGTTAAGTTTGTGGTGAGGGTGAGGCTGAGGGTGAGGGTTATGTTTATGGATAGGGTTAGGGTTACGGTTAGTGTTAGGGTTATTATTATTGTTAGGGTTAGAGTTAGATTTACGGTGAGGGTGAGGATACGGGTGAGGGTTAGGTTTAGGGTTAGGGTGGGGTTTACGGTTAGGGTTAGGATTAGGGTTCGGGTGAGGTTGACGTTTAGGGTTAGATTTAGGGTTAGTGTTAGTGTGAGGGTTAGTGTTAGCGTTAGGATTAGTGTTACAGTGAGGGTAAGACTTAGGGTGACGGTTTGGGTTAAGGTGACGGTTATGGTTAGGGTGAGGTTTAGCATTAGGTTTAGGGTTGTTGTTAGGTTTCAGTTTAAGGTTACTGTTATGGTGCAGGTGAGGGTGAGGTTTAGGGTTAGGGTTAGGGTGAGTTTTAGGGTGAGGGTGAGGTTTAGGGTTAGAGTTAGGGTTAGGGTAAAGGTTAGGTTGAGGGTTAGGGTTAGGGTTAGTGTTAGGGTGAGATTAGGGCGAGGTTTAGGGTTAGGGTTAGGGTGAGGATTAGGATTAGGGTTAGCATGCGGGTGAGTGTGTGTGTTAGGGTTAGGTTTAGGGTTAGGCTTAGGATTAGTCTGAAGGTGAGGTTGAGGGTGAGGGTTAGGATTAGGGTTAGGGTGAGGGTGAGGTTGAGGGTTAGGATTAGGGTTAGGGTGAGGGTTAGGATGAGGCTTAGTGTTAGGATTAGGGTTAGGGTGAGTGCTAGGGTGAGGTTTAGGGTTAGGTTAAGGTTTAGGCTTAGGCTTAGGGTTAGGCTGAGCGTGAGGTATAGGTTGAGGTTTAGGGTTATGGTGATGGTTAGGTTTATGGTAAGGGTGAGGGTTAGGATGAGGTTTAGGGTAGGGGGAGGTTTAGGGTGAGGATGATGGTAAGGGTAAAGGTGAGGTTTAGGCTGAGGGTGAGGGTTAAGATAATGGTGAGTGTTAGGGTTAGGTTTACGGTTAGGGTGAGGGTTAGGATTAGGCTTTGGGTGAGGGTTAAATTGAGGTTTAGGGTTAGGGTTAGTGTAAGGTTTATGGTGAGGATGAGGGTTAGGATTAGGGTTAGGATAATTTTTAGGTTTAGGGTGAGGGTGAGGTTTTCTTTTGGAAAGAGGGTTAGGGTGAGGGTTAGGGTGAAGGTTAAGGTTAGGGTAAGGGTTATCATGGGGGTGATGGTAAGGGTAAACGTGAGGGTTAGGCTGAGGGTGAGGGTTACAGTGGGATGAGGGTTAGGGTTAGGGTGAGGGTTAGGGTTAGGGGAAGGGTGTGGGTAACGGTTAGATTGAGAATTAGAGTTAGGGTTAGTGTGAGGTTTAGGGTGAGGATGAGGGTTAGTGTTAGGGTGATGGCTAGGGTGAGATGAGGGTTAGGTTTAGCTTTAGGGTGAGGTTTTGGGTTAGGGTGATGATTAGGGTTAGTTTGAGGGTTAGTGTTAGTCTTAGGGTTAGTGTTACGGTGAGAGTAAGTGTTAGGGTGAGTGTTATGTTTAGGGTGAGTGTTATGGTTAGGTTGAGGGTTAGGGTTAGGATTAGGGTTATTGTTAGGGTTAGGGTTACAGTTATAGTGAGGGTGAAAGTGAGGGGTAGGGTTAGGGTTAGGATGAGGTTTAGGTTTAGCGTTAGGTTTAGAGTTAGGGATAGGGTGAGAGTGAGGTTTATGGTTAGAGTTAGGGTTAATGTTAGGGTTAGGGTTATGGTGATTGTTTGGGTTAGAGTTAGGCTTAGGCTTAGGTTTATGCCAAGCATGAGGGTGAGGGTTAGGCTTATGGTTAGGGTGAGGTTTAGGGTTCGGGTTAGGGTGAGGGTTAGGATGAGGTTTAGGGTTAGGATTTGTGTTAGGGTGAGGGTTAGGTTTAGGGAGACGGTTAGGTTTAGGAGGGTTAGGGTTAGGCTTAGGATGAGTGTGAAGGTCAGGGTTAGGGTTAGGCTTAGGTTTAGGGTGAGGGTTAGTGTTAGGGGTTTGGTTGGGGTAAGGGTGAGGCTGAGGATTAGGGTTAGGTTTAGGGTTAGGTTTTGGGTTAGGTTTAGGGTTAGGGATTGGGTTACAATTAGGGTTAGCGTTAGGGTTAGGGTTAGGCTTAGGGTTAGGCTGAGGGTGAGGTTTAGGGTGAGGTTTAGGGTTAGGGTTAGGGTGAGGGTGAGTTTTAGGGTTAGAGTTAGTGTTATGGGGAGCGTCAGGCTGAGGTTTATGGTTAGGGTTAGTGTTAAGGGCAGGGTGAGGTATAGGTTGAGGTTTAGGGATAGGGTTAGGTTTAGTATTAGGTTTCGGGTGAGGGTGAGGGTGAGTGTGAGGGTTAGGGTGAGGTTTAGGCTTAGGCTTAGGTTTAGGCTGAGGGTGAGGGTGGGGGTGAGGATTAGGGTTTGGGTAATGGTTCGGGTTAGGGTTAGTGTTATTGTTAGGGTTAGGGTTAGAGTTACGGTGAGGGTGAGGGTGCGGGTGAGGGTTAGGCTTAGGGTTAAGCTGGGGTTTAGGGTTAGGGTTAGGGTTACTGTGAGGGTGAGGTTCAGGTTTAGATTTAGGGTTGGGGGAGGGTTAGGGTTAGGGTTAGGCATAGGTTTAGTGTTCGGGTTAGGGTGAGGGTGAGGGTTAGGTTGAGGTTTAGGGTTATGGTTAGGGTTAGTGTGAGGGTTAGGTTTAGGGTTAGGGTTAGTGTTAGGGTGAGGGTAAGTTTTAGGGTGAGAGTTTTAGTTAGGGTGAGCGTTATGGTTTGGGTGAGGGATAGGATTAGGTTAGGGTTATTGTTAGGGTTAGGTTTAGGGTTTTGGTTACGGTGAGGGTGAAGTTGAGGTTTAGGCTTTGGGTTAGGTTTAGAGTGAGGGTTAGGATGAGGGTGAGGTTTACGGTTGGATTTAGGGTTAGGGTGAGGGTTAGGGTGAGGATTAGGGTTTGGGTTACTCTTATGGTTAGGGTTAGGGTGAAAGTTAGTTGGAGGATTAGGGTAAAGGTTAAGGTTAGGGTTAGGTTTAGGGTTTCAGTTTCGGTGAGTGTGAGGGTTAGGATTAGGGTTAGGGTAAGGGTGAGGTTTAGGGTTAGACTTAGGGATAGGGTGAGGCTGAGGGTGAGGGTGAGGTTTAGGGTTTGGGTTAGGATGAGGTTTAGGGTTATGTTTAGGTTGAGTGTGAGGGTTATGTTTAGGGTTAGGGTTAGCCGTAAGTTTAGGATGAGGGTTTGGCTGAGGGTGAGAGTTACGGTTAGTTTGAGGGTTAGGGTTAGGGTTAGGGTGAAGTTTAGTGTTAGTATTAGGGTTAGAGTTATGCTTAGGGTGAGGGTGAGATTTAGACGTAGAGTTAGTTTTAGGGTGAGTGTTAGGGTTAGGGTGAGGGTTAGGGTAGGGGTGACGGTAAGGGTAAATGTGAGGGTTAGGCTAGGGTTAGGGTGAGGGTTAGGGTTAGTGTTAGGGTGAGAGTTAGGGTTCGGGTCAAGTTTAGGGTTAGGGTGAGGGTTAGCGTAAGGGTTATGGTAAGGGTGAGGGTTAGGGTTAGGTTGAGGGTTAGGGTTAGGATTAGGGTTAGGGTGAGGGTGAGGGTTAATGTTAGTGTTAGGGTGAGGGTAAGTGTTAAGTTGAGGGTTAGGGTTAGGTTGAGGGTTATGTTTAGGTTGAGGGGTAGAGTTAGGGTTAGGGTTATTGTTAGGGTTAGGGTTAGTGTTACCATTACGGGGTGGGTGAGGGTGTGGGTTAGGTTTAGGATTAGGATGAGGTTTAGGGTTAGAGTAAGTGTTAGAGTTAGGGTTAGTGTGAGAGTGAGGTTTAGGATAGAGTTAGGGTTAGTGTTATGATTAGTGTTATGGTTATGGTTAGGGTTAAGGTGAGGGTTTGGGTTCGAGTCAAGCTTAGGCTTAAGCTTAGGCCAAGCATGAGGGTGATGGTTGGGGTTAGGGTTAAGGTGACGGTTAGTATGAGGTTTAGGTTTAGGATTAGTGTTAGGGTGAGGACTAGGGTGAGGGTTAGTGTTTGGGTTAGGTTTAGGGATAGGTTTAGGTTTAGAATTAGGGTTGGGTTGAGCGTCATTGTGAGAGTCAGAGTTACGGTTAGGCTTAGGGTTAGGGTGAGAGTTAGGGTTAGGGTTTTTTGTTAGGGTGAGGGTGAGGCTAAGGATTAGGGTTAGGTTTAGGATTAGGTTTTGAGTTATGTTTAGGCTTAGGCTTAGAGTTAGGGTTAGGGTTAGGGTTAGGGTTAGTCTTAGGATTAGACTGAGTGTGAGGTTGGGGTTGAGGATTATGGTAAGGGTTAGGATTAGGGTTATTGTTAGTGTTAAGGTTAGGGTTAAGTTTGCACTGAGGGTGAGGCTGAAGTTGAGGCTTATGGTTAGGGTTAGGGTTAGGGTTAGTGTTATTTTTAGGGTTAGGGTTAGATTTACGGTGTGATTGAGGGGTTAGGGTGAGGGTTAGGGTTAGGGTGAGGTTTAGGGTGAGGTTTAGGGTTAGAGTTAGTGTTAGGGGGATGGTTAGGTTGAGGTTTAGGGTTAGGATTATTGTTAGGGTTAACGGGGAGGGTGAGGGTTAGGTTGAGGTTTAGGGATAGGGTAGATTTAGTATTAGGGGTAGGGTGAGGGTGAGTGTGACAGTTAGGGTGAGGGTTAGGCATAGGCTTAGGGTTA
>NW_027203445.1:0-77528 GCF_024711535.1 Dipodomys merriami | reverse complement strand
AATCTTATAAATGTTAGAAACAATCGCATGAAAGAAAAAAAAACATTTGAATATATATTTTAGGTTTCATTTCCCTAACATCACCTTATCTGACGTTTACTGCTTAACTCAGACATATACTAGATATTGCAAATAAGGGAAGCCATGGGACCTATGTTTCTCTGGGCCTGGATTACTTCACTTAATATAATTTTTTCCAAGCCTTTCCATTTCCTAACAAATGGGGGCAATGCCATTCTTTCTGATGGAGGCATAGAATTCCATTGCGTGTGTGTGTGTGTGTGTGTGTGTGTGTGTGTGTGTGTGTGTGTGTGTGTGTGTATACCACATTTTCTTGATCCATTCATCTACTGAGGGGCATCGGGCTTGGTTCCATATCTTAGCTATAGTAAATAATATTGCAATAAACATAGTCATGCTGGTAACTTTAGTGTGGTCTTGTTTGTAAACATTTGGGTAAATGCCCAAAAGTGGGATTGCTGGGTCATAGGGGAGCTCTATGTGGAGTCTTTTGAGGAACCTCCACACTACTTGCCAAAGTGGTTGAACAAGTTTACATTCCCACCAACAATGCAGTAAGATTCCCTTCTGTCCGCATCCCCTCCAGCATCTGTTGTTATTAGAGTTCGTGATTTTAGCCATTCTAACTGGAGTGAGGTGGTATCTAAGTGTTGCTTTGATTTGCATTTCTTTTATGGAGAGGAATGTTGAGCATTTCTTCATGTGTCTATTGGCCATCCTTCTTTCCTCTTCAGAGAAGTTTCTCTTTAAGTCTTTAGCCCACTTATTTCTTGTGCAGTTGTTTCTTTGATGATTTGTTGTTGGGGGATTTAATTTTTTGAGTTCCAAGTATATTTTAGATATGAGACCCTTGTCCGTTGTATGGCTAGTTTATCTTCTCCCAATCCATGGGCTTAAAAATAGCCCATCTTGAAGGCCAAATCACCTTCAATACTTTGCAGGGAAAAGGAATGATATCCCTTATCCATTCTCTTGTTGAGAGTTAACATAATGTGGCAAATTCCTCCCATCCTTAGCCTCATTTTCCTTAGTCCAGAATTTCTGTTTAGCAGACCACTGTTAGTCTCACTTCCAGCTTCATGAAAGATACTCTCCTTACAGGCCATCTAAGTCAATGTTAACACCTCCTTCTTTAGGACAATAGTCTAGATTATTGGGATTGGAATTCAAATTCAGGAACGCTATTTCCAAAATGGAACATCTGGTTTACTCACGCTCCTGAGACCTACACCAAGTCTTAGCATTGAACCTTAGCTCAGTCCCCTGCAATAGCTGATCATATTCCTCATCCTACCAATGGCTGGTCACTTTTGGTGGGAGGATCATTCAAGCCCAGGAGTTGAAGGACATCCTGGTTAACACACACAGGAAGATTCAGTCTCAAAGAAACAGGTGCAGAACTTCTCTAACAGAGGCTCTGCTTTTAATCCCAAGTACTAAAAAAACAATACTAACCTAATGCATAACAACTTTTTACTAATAATCAATCTCTTTTAATGCACAAATTATAAGTATTCTTTTTAAGCATCAAACTTTAATCTGCAAGTTTATAAAGATTCCAGATTACTGTAGAAGAAAGGTATGCTTAGGTTCCTCGCTCAGTGAAGTAAGCTTAGAAGTAGGAAGCAATTTCAAGTCATTTCTTACCTTAATACAAGGACATCAAAGACATGTTACTAACACTCACTAACTTTGCTATGCCTGTCATCCACCTTGAAAGCTTTTGTGTTGCTGCTGAAGATTTTCCACTATTCACTCATTTGCTTCAATGGGGACTTCTTTTCACATAACAGGATTATTTCCTCCATGCAGTCCTGGAAAGGTATGAAAACAGGAAGCTCCATTATTACTCGACCTCGCTGTTTTCTTTTTTTTTTGTGCTTGTATGAGAACTTGAACTCAGGGCCTGGGTACTATCCTCTAGTTTTATCTGTCAAGATTGGTGTTCAATCCCTTGAGCTAAGGCTATATTACCACAGTTTTGATGGCTAAATGGAGATAATTGTGTGGAATGGCTTTCAAATTCAGTCTTCAGATAGCAACCTTCTGAGTAGGATTAGAGAGGTGAGACTATAGTGCCCAGCCCCCAGAAGCATTTCTTCCTTAGAAGTGGTGCTGTGGTTGAAGAGGTAAAGCACCAGCCTCGAGAACACAAAGGGCCAGGGCCAGTGGCCAGGCTCTGAGTTCAAGCCCCACCACTGAGAAAAAAAACACTTAAATGAAATGAAACTATTATTTTAGATATGAGACCCTTGTCCATTGTATGGCTAGTGAAGATCTTCTCCCAATCCCTGGGCTTTCTATTGATTTTGCTAGCTATGTCCTTTGCCATGGAGAAACTCTGCAATTTCATGAAAGCATATTTGAACAAACTTTCTTTGATTTGTTGTGTTTCTGGATATCTATTAAGAAAATTTTGGCATACACTAAGGAAATCCAGGGTTTCTCCTATTCTGTCCTGTAATGTTTTCAGGGTGTCTGCTTTGACTCTGAGGTCTTTGGTCCATTTGGAGTTGATTCTGGTGCTGGGTGATATATAAGGATTTAGCTTTAGTTTTCCACAAGTAGGTAACCAGCTTTGCCAGCACTATTTACTGAAGAGGTTGTCTTTCTTCAATTCTATTTTTGAGTTCCCTTATCGAAGATTAGATGGGTTCATTTCTGGGGTTTCAATTCTATTCCATTGGTCCTGAGGTCTGTTTTTGCGCCAGTAACCACCTGTTTTGATTACTATGGCTTTGTAGTAGAGTTTGAAATTTGGTACTGATATTCCTCCAACATTGTTCTTTCTGATAAGGATCATTTTTGTTGCTGCTTAGTGGATAGTGAAGTTAAAGAATTACTTGAAATTTAATTATCTTATATTTATAAGGTTATACAAAGTGAAACCTCATTTTAAACTGAGAAATGCATTCTTGCTAAAGTAGTCATTGCATAATCATTTCTCTTCTACTGGAGTTATTGTTTGGCTTTTTATTTTTATTTTTATTTTTGTTGTCCATGAAGCTTGAACTTTGGGCCTGGCCCCTGTACCTGTGCTTCTTTGAGCTCAAGGCTAGCTCTCTATCACTTGAGCCATAAGGCCACTTCCACTTATTTTTGAGTAGCTTATTGAAGAGTCTCAAGAACCACTATCCTCAATTCTCAAGTTCCTGAGTAGTTAGTATTACAGGCATGAGCCAAGCCACTAGCACCTGCCTTGGGCTAACTTTCTAAATGAAATTGTGTAAGAAAAAAAATGTCTGTTAGTAAGGATCAGTAAAAATTTCCCTCTGACTTTGGAAACATTTTTTCTTGGTTTGTGTATTTTTCTTGCTGGTGGCAATCAAATTCAGAATTTCATGCAAACTAGGCATACTATCACTAGCCATACCTGGAGTTATTCTGTGTTCTATTTATTTTAATTTTGAGGGCTGATTCTGGGACTTGAACTCTGGGTCTGGGCACTGTCCCTAAGCATTTTTGCTTAAGGTTACTACTATGCCACTAAAGCTACAGCTGTGTTTCCAACTTTTTGGTTGTTAATTGGAGATAAGACACATAGATTTTTCTCCCTTGGGTCAGCTTTGAACAGAGATTCTTAAACTTCAGCCTCTTGACTGGCTAGGATTATAGACTTGAGCCACTAGCATACACTTATGTCTTTAAAATATATCCATTAGTAACAATAATAAATGACTTATTATTACTACAGGATCACACCTACAATGCTACCTACTTGAGAGGCTGAGATCTGTAGATCATCGTGTAAATACATCATGGTTATACAATTCAAAGTTCATTAATTTTTGTATGTGCTGGCCCTAAGGATTGAGGGCTTCAATTCAAAGCTTGAGCACTATTTTTGAGCTATAGTACCACTTCCAGGTTTTTCATAGTAGTTTTTCAAAGTAGTTCATAGGACTACTGGACTTTTCTGCCCAGGCTGGCTTTGAACTGCCATTTGTATCCTCCTGAGTAGGATTTAACCAGAAAAGCCACACTGAAGGTGTACACATGCTCAAATGGTAAATGCTAACCTTGGCTGGAAAAAGTTAAGAGGATTCAAGCCCCAGTATTGGCACATATACACTTATATGCATGCATGTGCATACACACACACACACACACACACACACACACACACACACACACACACACACACACACACACAAACCAGACTCCTATACTCAGTTCCCCAGGATGAAAAAAAGGTAAAAATAACAAATTATAAGATGGATGATTATTTTAAGTAGCTTCAATAGTTACTAACATGGCTATATTGTGGCTTAGGTGGTAGAATGCTTTCCTCCCATACACCAGTTCAATTCCCCATGTTGTTCAAACCAAACCACACAAACAAAAACACACAAAGAAGCATATCATACAAAAGATATATAATACTATGTAACAAACATTAATCATTAAAAAATAACTGAAAAACAGCAAAATACAGCCATGTCAAAATCATGCATGGGGGGCTGAGAAGGTGGCTCAGTGGTAGAGTGCTTGTCTTGCATGCTTGAGGCCCTGGGTTCGATTCCCCAGCATCACATAAGCAAAAAGAAAAAAGCCAGAAGTGGCGCTGTGGCTCAAGTGGCAGAGCACTAGCCTTGAGCTGAAGAGCTGAGGGACAGTGCCCAGGCCCAGAGTTTAGGCCCCATGACCGGACCTCCAAAAAAAATTCATTCATGGGAATACTCAATATCTAAAGAATGTATTGTTTTCTATCAAATCAATCTATAAATTGAATGGAATTTTATGAGAAGTCTTATCAGGACTTTTTATAGTTTCAGGCTGCATAGCTTAGAAAAAATGAGACCTGGAAAATGACATCTAGGAACTCTGATAGAAATAATACATTTAGAATAATACATGCACTATCTTCTTTGCTTCTAACTCAGGATGCATTCATCATCTTAAGGATAAGCATCTGTTCTATGGCAAAAATATATGCATTCTTTCCTGTAAGAAATTCACTAAAGGGGCTGCGAAGGTGGCTCAGTGTTAGAGTACTTGCCTTGCATGCATGAGGCCCTGGGTTCGATTCCTCAGCAACACATAAGAAAAAAGAAAAAAGCCAGAAGTGGCGCTGGGGCTCAAGTGGTAGAACACTAGCCTTGAGCTGAAGAGCTGAGGGACAGTGCCCAGGCCCAGAGTTCAGGCCCCATGACTGGACCCTCCCCCCCAAAAAAAGAAATACACTAAAGACTGAATCACCAAATAACCAAGAACTCAGATGGTATAACCCCAGAGTGATTAAGAGCAAAGATAAACACCTATATATATGGCTTTATGACAGGACTTGCTTTTATTATATAAATGCCACTGATGTCAAAGAGCTCTTTGCGCCTACTGTTAAGAGCACTCACACTCTGAGTGTGCCTCTGTCTTCCTGTTTATCTGCTTATCTGTTTGTTTGCTTGCTAACTCAATAAAGTATTGCCAAGTTTTCTTACCATGGTGACTACTCTGCAAATTTTTATTCTGTGACCAAGGACCCTAAGTCAAGAGTTCCTACTGATAGAGGGAAACTTCCCCAAACCTCACCTGGACCCAGTGACTGTTGTTCCTCAAAGTTATGAGGTGAGTTGCTGAGTGGTAGAGTGCTTGCCTTAAATGCAAGAGACTCGGTGTTTGGTCCCCGCTAACAGAGGAGGGGAAGGATTTCTAAAGATCAAAAGACACAAAGAATATGAAAGAACAATTTTGGGGACACACCATAACTCAAAATGAGGATTTGTTATACTAAAGCCTAGTAATCAAGACAATCTGGTATTACAGCTGAAGAAAAAGAATTACACAGGGTAGAGAATTGAGTACAAGCCCATGTAGAATCCTGAGATTTGACATTAGACTATTCAACAAATAGCTACTTGGATGAGCTATCTATTTATATGGAATAAGATACAAAATAGACCTTAACTTAAAGCCGTAGCAAACAATTCCTAAAAACAAAGAGGCAAAGGTAGAAAGCAACACTTAAAAGCTTTAAGAATGAAATAAGAGTACATTTTAAGAATGGAGATTTTCCCCAAGGAAATGAATACAAAGGTCGGAAAATATCAATAAGTTTACATTACAGCAACACCTTTGGTTGAGTAAGTAATATCAAGAAAAATATAAACATCCTCTCTTAAGGCTGAAGACATTTAAATAGTATGTATTCAACAAAGGAACATTTCAATCAAGAAGATGACAGATAGGATACATGATATTGAATAAAATATCTGAGCATGCAATTCACAAGAAAAGGCATATGTGATGTGGCAATATTTATGAAAAATATTCTATCAGGAACAATAAAGAGATATCACACTTGTCAGACGAGGGAAACGTTAAAAATATACTGGACAATACCAAATGATTGGAGAAGGATTATATAAGAATATATGTGGATATTGATACCAACTTTATCATTATGCAAACTGCATATAGAGGAGTAAAAGTTATCAAACACCACTGACTAAAATTCATGAAGAAAATTTTCATACATAATATGAAGTACATCACAATTAATATGCACTGTCATAAGTATTTGTGATGATTTTTAGTACACTGGAAAATTTTTCAAGGAAGAAAAAAGGGGGTAAGAAGCCTTAATAAGGACCCTCACTTGTGAAATAACTTCAAGTACCCCACTACTTACTAGTTCGTAATGTTTTCTTTTTTGTTTTGCAATTCAGTTCCCACAGGGCAAGGGCAGGAGAGGAACAGCTTCCTTTGAATTGGGGTCATCTGCAAATGGTACCTGCATCTAGGACAACACAAATCATGAAGCTAGAGGTTTGCAAGATTAAGAAAAACAGGCTACTGGGCATGACCTGTTTGTGGAAGGGGAAGCACTGGATGGGGTGAGCAACAGTATCCCCTGCTCAGGGCTCATAATCCCAGTATATAGGCTATAGTTGGGAAGGGTGGTGGACATACTCCAAGCTCCAATGTGCCATCTCTTCTGCCCTCTAGAGCCCACCCTTAGTCCAACTGGCACCACATAGACACAATCATGTGTCCACATTCCATGAATGGGTTCCCATAGAATGGCAGGGTGGGAGCAATCTTTACATGAAAATGGATATATCTCAGATGGCACTGTCTCTGAGGCTGACAAATCATGAATAAAGAGTTCCTTTACATGAACAAGAAGAGGTCCTCACTATGAAGTCACTGTACCAGGTAAACGACTAGTTAGGGAGGTAGCAACATACCCAGATCTAAGTTAATAACCCCAGGCTACAAAGGAATTACAGGGGTATGGACACAGGACCAGGCCCAATATGCCCACAATCAGGCCTATCTGGCATCATGTATGTGCCCTCTTATGAAAGTGTGTACTGGCGCATAGGCCTATCAGAAGGGACCAGCAAGACAGTAGTCCACATGGTGAAGAGCAAGCTACCAGGCACGACCTCTCTTTAGCAGGAGTAAGCACATTTAGGAAGGTAGGCAGCACCCCAAGTCCCAGGCATATAAGCCCGGCTCCACAGGCCTGTGAAAGGGATGTTTTACAGTCTCCAACCCCATCCTTTTTCTCTTGGGTCCAAAAACACCTAGGACCTATCTAATTTAAAAATAGGTTAAGTGCTTTCATGGGAACATGTGTATACACATGCACAAAATCCCTGACCCATGATTTCATTTTCACAGGACAGAGGAGGGAATGGAATCACTTACTTTGAATTGAAGGCCTCCCAAGGCTACACTGAAATTAGCCAGCTAAGGAAAAAGGACAAGCTATGGCTTCCCTTCTTCTGGATCCAATATATTGTACAACAAGGCCACTCTGGCACCACATTTGTGCCCTCCTGTGAATGTGTATACACACATGCACAACACATATCACAACTGGATTCCCACAGTTCCAACCGGGAGTGGAACCACTTACTGAGAAGGACATAGGCACATATAGCTGCACATGGGCTGACTCATACCAGAAAGCCAGAGGTCCCAAAGTGAAGAAAAACTGGCCGCCTTGTATGGCTTCCCTGTAACAGGATAAGCCCTGGTTAGAAAGTGCAGCACCATGCCAAACTCCAGCCCCGTAATCCCAAGCAGCACAGGCCATACTCTGCAAGGGAGACATGAAAGACCTACTCTCTATGCTTTTCTTCCCTTGGGCTGGCATCAGCACCCAAGTGGGAAAATCTTGCCACAGGTCCTTGTGTTCCACAAACTGGTGTATACACAAGCACAATGATATACTCACTCAACCCCACACAAATATTCAGTTACCACAAAGGAAGAGTGGTCCTATTTGCCTAGAAACTAGGGCATCTGGAATGGCACTGTCACCTCGGTCTTCAGAGAAGGACCTGCAAGATGTTAGTCCAAGAGGGAAAGAACAGGGTTTTGGGTATGCTCTCCCTGTAGGAGGAGGATCACTGGTTGTGGAAGGTGGACGCATGCCCACTTCGAATCCCACAACCCTGGGCTATACAGGACACAGCTAAATAGCAAAACAGGACAGCTCATAGTCAAGGAATCTCCAAGTCTTCTTTCACTTTGGTACTATAATATATAGTATACAACCAGTCAAATCTGACACTATGTACATGCCTTAGTGTGAATGTGTGTACATACATGCACAACTGCTCACCAGTGATTTGGTTCCCACAGTGTGGCAGGAGATGTCTAACATAAAATGAAATGGGGGGCATGTGGGATGGCATCTGTTGTGGCCTGGCACATATCAGGAATTTAGATTTCCTTAAGGTAAACAAGAGGCTCTCAATCATTTATTCACTTTAGCAGGTGAAGCACTAGTTAGGGAATATGTTGGAAGCATCCCCTGCTCCAGAACAATAATCCTAGGATACACAGGCATATGCTGGGTAGGTATGTGGGGCCACTGGAGCACCGTGTATGTACATTACTTCAAATGTCTGCAAACCCTCTCACACTTGACTCTTTTGGCATAGAGGATGAGTAGAATGAACTTACTTCAAATCACATGTATCCAGGATGGCACCCCCAACTGGGTCCACAGGACCACGAAGAGGTCATGAAGCTGCAGTTGAAGGAGCCCTTGGGTATGACTGCCCTGTTAAGAGGTGAAACACTGGTTGAGAAGGGTATCAGCATCTGCAGCTCCAAGCCCATAACCTCAGCCTACACAAGTCATAGCCTGGGAGGCATGAAAAACCATGCCTCGACTGAACATTAGATGCTACATGAATGAGAAAATTTCCATCCATCATAAGCACAGCCATGTAATGTATATTATCTAACTATTTGAAGTAGGTGGAACATGGGTTTTTCTTGTAATTTTCAAAAATATAAAAATTAAGATCTTTTTTGTTTTTGGTTTGTTTCTTTTTATCTTTTGATTTGTTTTGTTTTTGTGCCTGTCTTGGCACTTCAAATCAAGATCAAAATGCTGTTCCAAAACCTCTCTGTGCTGAAGGTTAGCCCTGTACAACTTGAGCCACAGCACTATTTCCAGCCTTCTCTGAGTACTTTGTTGGAGATAAGAGTCTCATGAACTTTTCTGCCATGGCTGGCTTCAAACCACAATCCTCATTTCACAGCCTCCTGAGTAATTAGAATTACAGGCCTCATGGATAGTTTTTTTAAACAGTTGTACAATGTATCAATTGGTTTTTACAATGCCTCTTAGACTTTGTCATAGTGTCCATCGACTCTTCTAGTCTATAAAAACCCCACCCATCCCCTTTCTTTCCTAGTTCCATTTTCACATATGTGCATTGAATCTTATGTTGTATTTTCCAAGCCATCTACTCCCTATTACTTTGCCTCTTTCCATGTCTCCTTTAACACCTACCCAAGGACAAGATATGCTTCATCTTTTTACTGTTTGCATATGATACTGTTATGTCAGAGAGGTTAGAACATAAAATTGAGTCATTATGTCGAAAATGAACTTTAAAACTTTGGTGCAGAGGGGTGGTCGCCGGGGAGGATTGGGGGGGGGGGGCGGGGGAGGATGGGAAGGGATGGGAAGGGGACAAAAAGAAGGAGGCTACAATGCTTGATAAGAAATGTACTCATTATCTTGCCCATGTAATTGTAACCCCTCTGTACAATACTTTCACAAAAAATTAATTCAACATAAAATTTTACTGCTTTCTGTACTATATAGTCTGAACTCATATATAATTAATGGACATGTGTTTTACTTTTTTCAAATTTCATGGTCATATTTTAGATCTAATATACATATGAAAGGACTTACACTCCATTTCTCTTTCTGAGTCTTTCAACATCCCTTGCACATGAGCATGCGTGTGCGTGTATGTGTATGTGTGTGTGTGTGTGTGTGTGTGTGTGTGTGCACGCGCACACACACACACATGCTAGTTCAGGTTGACAAACTCAGAGCCTTATTCACTTTTTGCTTTTTTCCTCAAGGCTAGTACTTTACCACTTAAACTACAAATTATTCCCTGCGTTTTGATGGGTACTTAGAGATAATTTTCCTTAGTAACTGGTATTATTATGTATGAACCACACAGTTCAACATATTATCACACTCTAAAGTCATTTTCAACTTCCCAATTTTTTTTTTTTTTTTTTTTTTTTTTTTTTTTTTGTCGGTCGTGGGGCTTGAACTCTGGGCCTGGGCGCTGTCCCTCAGCTCTTCAGCTCAAGGCGAGCGCTCTACCACTTGAGCTACAGCGC
Organism: Dipodomys merriami; assembly: GCF_024711535.1. Classification (NCBI taxonomy): domain Eukaryota; kingdom Metazoa; phylum Chordata; class Mammalia; order Rodentia; family Heteromyidae; genus Dipodomys; species Dipodomys merriami. The sequence continues at coordinate 66,890 of NW_027203445.1, read as the reverse complement.
CACTTCCGGTTTTCTGGTGGTTTATTGGAGATAGGAGTCTCACGGTTTCTCCTGCCCGGACTGGCTTTGAACCGCGATCCTCAGATCTCAGCCTCCTGAGTAGCTAGGATTACAGGCGTGAGCCACCAGCGCCCGGCTTCAACTTCCCAATTTTTAAAGGAAATTATTGATAGGGCTTAAAAATCCAAATAAACCAGTAATCTACTGTAACTTTTGCATTCCCTTTTTCAAGCCAATTAGATTATAAGTAGCCTATTATCTTTGAATGCATAGTCTTTGATATCACAAAAATTATGTTCCTAAATACACCTTTTTCCTATCATACCTTTTCCTTTTTGGCTGTCATTTATGTGGCATTTATTATTATTTGTACCTGGAAGAAACATTGCATACATGTACTTTTTTTTTCCAAAAGTTTAAAATATTTGTCTAAAATATTTGTAAGTCAAATACAACTGAGTTATTTCTAACTGCCTTTGGAATATAAAGAAAACTTCATTGTATGTATGTTTATATATGTATATATAGTATGTATGTATGTATATGTATATATGTATATATATATATATATCACATTTTCTTGATCCATTCATCTATTGAAGTACATATGGTTTGGTTCAATATCTTAGCTATGTTAAATAATGCTGTTATAATCATAGTTGTGCTGGTAGCCTGAGTATGGCCTTGTTTGTGATCCTTTTGTAAATGCCCCAAAGTGGGATTTCTGGTTCATAGGGGAGCTGAAATGTACTCATTACCTTGCTCATGAACTGTAACCCCTCTATACAGCATTTTTAGAATTAAAAAAGTACAAAAAAGACAGAAGCAAAGCCAAGAATGTGCTGAACCTGACTGTCACTCATGAATGCTCACAGATGGCTAGGAGAAGGGCCAGGCTAGTGCTACTATGACAGGCTTGGCTTTGGCTTCTTCTTCAAAATGAGAAGTGAACAATAGGAGACTATTTTGTAACTAATCAACACTCAATTAACTAGGGGTAGAAAACAAAACAATAACAAAAAAGAAATATAAAGAAAACTAAAATATAAAGAAATCTGTGTTTAAGAGCATAGGGAGTTTTAGGCTCATGATTTGGGTATGATGTCAACTTAGCTCATCTCAGAGAAAACAAATGTAAAAACCCAATGAATTTTTTTAACATACCTCTTAATTTTTCTATCCCCAATTTTCTTGTCTTCTGTTCTTGATTCTTGAACAGATAACCATTTGAAGGGATGTCGTGCATAGATGGGTATGGAGGAAGCATCAGCAAACATGGAATAGCAAATCCGGCCATACCTATATAGACTGTCCATCCAAACTGTTCGGCCATTTATGCATAGATAAATCCAACTATTGCAGAAAAAAGAATAAGTCCTTGAAACATCTGTTCAGCTAGCTTCTTCCCCTTGTAAACCTGGTTGTAACCCGGCGTCCAGCCCATGAGGGCTGTGGAAGTGGTTGAGTCAAGGCATTGCATACTCCTGAATGGTTCGCTTTCAGGGTAACCGGGGGCAAGGAGCCACGGTTGGGATCTGGTAAATTGTTCTAAGCCTTGCTTTTGAGGGTTAATTGATGCCCATACTGGCTGCGTCTCCATGGCGACTGCATTTTCTCAGCCTCTTTTCATTCTTTTCTAACACCTGAAACGGCACCAATTTAGACATTTTAAGATATTACTTCACTCGTCCCACTTTCACCTATGCAATCTTGTAGAGGTCCAGTAGTGTCCCAATCTGGGCAGATTTTAATCCTGGTGGTCTTGTAAATGCTGCCATAGTCTTACAGTTTCTCATACAAGACTGGTTAAGGATCTCGTACTTCCTAAAGAGGCAAATGAAGGGATTTTTAAATGCTGTCCAACTTCCATATTGAACCACATAAATATCAAATCCCAAGGTCAAGTTATAGTTTTTTTTCATTTCTTCAACAGAAAAAGCCAATCCCAAAACGAATTATAGTTCTTGAAAATCAAGCTGCATAATGAGCAGCTTGAAATTTAGGGAGTTTTTCAAAACTTAAGATTTTGATTGTTTGAATGCTTACTTCTCTGCCAATGAATATGTTAAAACATTATCTCCAATCAGGATAAATTGCAAATATTATACTTATGTTTGTAAATAGGAATAAGTAAGGACATGAAGGGAATTTGTCATGCATGAGATTCAGAAACTTACTTAAGCTCTGAGACAGCTTACTTTATGCCCACTTTCACATGCACCACAGCACAAACTTGTCCCTTAAATATGAAATAGACTCTCATAAGACATCAAGTATTCAGTTGTCTTTTTCTTGGGGTAACAATTTCCATATGTGTGTGAAAATACTTTTGTTTTGCTGGGCACCAGTGATTCACACTTGTAATCCTGGTTACTCAGGAGTCTGAGATCTGACTACCATAGTTAGAATCCAGCACTGGCAGGAAAGTCTCCATGGAATATTAATCTCCAATTAACCACTCAAAATTCGGAAGTGATGCTTTGTTTCAAGTGGTAAAATGCTAGCTTTCAGTACAAAGCTGCTCAGGTACAACTCCACGGCCCCAAATTCAAGCCAGGGAATTGAAAATAAAATTAAAATTTGTGTTCGAGTCACCCAGTTTAGGTTATGTGTTTATATGGGAAGTCAGGCTAACTAACAAATATTTCAATTTAAGAACATCTTTCAGAAGCAAAGTGTCATTTAGAGAAGATTCCATAGTAAGCTCTGCTCACACACCCAACATTGTGAACAACACGTCCTGCAATATCAATCAGAACAAGAGCTCAAATATCAGGTGAGGGAATTTTATTTTCATTCATGTAGCACAAAGGGATTCATTCAACTCTAAGGAAATCATTCTGAACAGAGGAACATCAAACATGGGGGAAGAGGAATGAATTGTGAGCAAACTCTACATTGAAATTCCAATTCCAAGGCCAGTAGGACAAAAAGGAGTAATCACTATTATATTCACAATATTTTTAGATTAAAATTGTGGATAGGAAAGAAAACAGGAGTAAAAAGGATTAAAGTACATTTCTTTCTTTGTGTACACTTTTGATATATGTATGTGTGCACATTTTAAGGAAATTAATATAAGGAAGTAAAAACGAATTGTTCAAAGGAGTAAACAATGGTAGCAACATGGAAATTCAAATGAGAATATTAACTTTTTCAACATATGGTATAATATATATATATACATATTTAAAATTTCTCAATTCATGCCTGTTAACTTAGTGATGTCTTCTAAATAGAAGAAAATAGTTACGTTGAAGGAAATCTAGTCGAGTACTAAACTGAAAGCAAGGATGAGGAGACATGTGAAAGAAGTTTTGTCAAAAGTTGACAACAGTATAAATAATAGTTAATATCAGTGTTTTGTGGATTTAGGAAATGATGAGGATGCTAACAAGTTAAAATGCTTGTTCTAATAAGTAATGACAGAATTTTAAATTCCTACATACACAAGAATAAGAATACATGATACCAACTAAAACATAAAATGTTAATCAAATTTTTGACAATAACATCTACACATATATGGCAAGCTATTGTATGATCAAGCTGTCAAAAGTGAATTTTTTATGGAAGATTCTCTAGCTTAGAAGAGAAATGGATCTAATACTTAGGTGTGTCTCTGTTTCTCTAACAGTTGAGTCCTAAATATAATACACAGATGCCAGCAGGGTTTGGCAGGAAGTCTTTACAGAACTGAAAAAAATGCATTCTATCTACCATGACAACGGTACTTTTCAAAGATATCTTTCACAAGAGAAAGATAAAGGACAAATGCACAAACATATTTCCAGACTGATGCAGTTAAGAGACTATACCTCCACCATACCTATTCTACAAAAATACTGAAGTCTTTTAGTCCAAAAGATACCTACATTAGTGAACAAGAAAATACACAAGAATGCACAAAATTTACTGGTAAGACAATAAACTGGTAATGGCAAAATTTAAAATTCTGGGTGGGTATCTGGATGAATGGCGATTAAGCCTGTCCATCCAGTGCCTGGGACCAGGAGTTTCCTTGATACTGCCCCCTGAAAAGACTACCTAGGCATGGGCCTGCTCAGGAGCCATTATGCTATGTCACGTATCTCCATGTTCATGTCCTGTTTTATGTCTCCTGGCTCTTCTCTAGTCATCATCTCATCCCAACTCAGCAATCCATTGGAGCTGAATTGGTTTGCTAGTATTGTTTTCCTTTGGTCTGTTTCCTGAGTTCAGTGTATTTGGTGGCTGCAGGTCTTTGTAATTGGTCATCTGCACATAACTAGCACTCCAATAAAGACTCCTTTGTCACCTCTGACTGAGCCTCCATAGCCAAGTTTATTTAAACTACAGAGTATACCCAGCACCAGAGTATCCCAGAAGGAAATGAAAATAGGAAAGGGATAACAAAATTTTCAGTCCCTAATCTCAATCCTAACACAGGGAGCTGTTGTGACTTCTTGGTCATGGAAGCAAGTTCTACCATTGCCCCTCAAGCATTTGTCTATCTCCTGGTGTAGGTAAACATATCCTACTACTATCAAATAGTATTATGTGTGGGCTGGGCTCCACTGAATATCAGGAACTCAATACGTGGTGAAGATGGAAAACTCTCCTGGCAGATGAGCATGAGTGGTTGCCTAGCTGTAGCTCTATTCCAGTGCTTGACTGTTCAGCTCTAATGGGAATGAAAAAGGTCCCATCTCTCTACTTTAATGTTTAATCTTTCAGAACCTGTCCAAACTTATGTACCTGTAACCCCTCTGTGTATCACCTTTATAATATCAATAAAAACATTTTTTTTCTTTTTTTATTGTGAAAATACTGTACAGAGGGGTTACAATAACATGGCAAGATAATGAGTACATTTCTTATCAAGAATTGTAGCCTCCTCCTTTGTTTCCCCTTCCCATCCCTTCCCATCCTCTCTCCACCCCCCCAATCCTCCCCTCCACCACACCCCCACACCAAAGTTGTAAAGTTCGTTTTCGACATAATGACTTGTACATCTCATTGTTGCAATGGGTCCACCTGTATCAATAAAAACATTTTTAAAGGAAAGTTGTCCTAGACAGAACAAGAGGACACAAGAGTAAGGGGAACTCTGACCCATCCTTAGCCTCACCATATATATTAATATGTGCCACTAGGTACAGAAAGCAAGACATAACGACTTATACATCTCATGGGTGGGGGTAGGCGGGTGGGAGGATTGGGGGGGGCAGGTGGAGGATGGGAAGGGATGGAAAGGGGAAACAAAGGAGGAGGCTACAATCCTTGATAAGAAATATACTCATTACCTTGCCCATGTAATTGTAGCCCCTCTGTATGGTATTTTCACAATTTAAAAAATGAAAGAAAGCAAGACAAGTTACGAGGCTTCTCCTTACTCATCTCGTAAGCTTCTCCTGACAGAACTGATGTTGGGTTTGTCTCAGATAATACAAAAAATTCGAATATCAGCTTTGCCAATCAAACAGGTACTGTGGGTGATTAGTACAATATATAGATTGCACAGTTTCTGCCTGTGGGCCAACACAAGGTGCTACAGCTGGCTCTGGCTTTAGATCTTAAACTAATGCTAGGGTTGCCACAAGAGTGGGCTCCAAAAAGAGTCAAAAACATTCTAAACGTCTCAAAGTGCCTAACAACCCCACAAAAATCTCACTTTGTGAATTGGTCCTAAGGTATGAAGTTCAAACTGGAGTTGGGAAGAATTTCATTGTGTCTAGAGCCCATGAGGACTTCACACCTACTGAACCTGTTTAGGATTTCTAGTGTTAATGACCAACTGTCCATTCCCTGGAGAGCAGCAGAGCTTGGGTTTTCCAGTGCCTGGGGGAATGCTGTTACACTGTAGGTGGTTCATATCTATGCAATGTATTAGAACAACGAGCTCTTTTCCAAATAATCCTGTTTGATTAAAGTCTCACAATCTGCTATAAGCTATCCTTGCTCTGTCTATATATAGGTTAGGGAAACTCCTTTCAGATAGAATCAGGTGCCCCCTTCATAAATATTAATTCTTATTCTCATGCATCAAATAGTTGAAGTTGGATTAAGAGAACATTTTTTCATTCAAAAGTAGAGGCACAAAAAAAGATTCCGAAGATTCCACAGCTGTAAACAGCACACTCTAAAGGGCCAGCCTAAGCCAGCATCTTCATGGCACATAAAACAGGGTGCTGAAAATAACCAGTGAGGGTGCTTCTCTGATCTGAGCACTCCATTTTCAGGCTCTATTTCCAATGCTTTTGATTCAGGTGGACCTGTTGCAACAATGAGAAGTACAAAATGTCATGTCAAAACCAGCTTTACAATGTCGGTGTGGGGGGGGGAGGGGGGTATAATTGGGTGGGGGGAGGGGGGTAAAATTGGGTGGGGGGAGGGGGGAGGCGGGGAAGGGAAGTGAAGGGTAAACAAAGGAGGAGGCTGCAATGTTGGTAAGAAATGTATGCATTATCCTGCCCATGTAATTGTAGCCCCTCTGTACAGTATGTTCTCAAATAAAATAAAATACAATTAAAAAAAATAAAAAATTAAAAAAAAAAAGAAAGGTCCAGGAGGCACTAACTTGAGATTTATCACAATACTGCTGGCACACACGCTGAGCCACACCACACACACTCGACCATGCTCAGTATCAAAGTCCTTTCTCAGACTCTAAGCATTGCTTATGGCTTGTTTGTATGCTTCTTTCTGTTCCATTGCTAGTTTTTCCTGAGCAACAGCATGACAAACACTGAAATCAATTTACGAATCACCTACAACCCCTGCCATATATCTTTCTTCCCTATTAAAACTGAACACAACCGAGTATTGAATTTTTCTCACAGCCTTTGACAAAAAGCTTTAAATCTGGGTGAAATAGTAGATATACGCCCAACATAGGAGTCAAAGAATGTGGATTCCAGTCCAAGCTTTGCCACTAACTAGGTAAATGAACAAGGACACCCACAAGAAATGAACTCTTCAGAAAAAATCATAAAAAAAGAAATGAACTGTACAACTTCAGGGGGTGTGGGGAGGGGTGAAGGAGCTGGGGGAGGGAAGGGGTAGTGGGAAGGGGTAACAATGCTCGACAAGAAATGTACTCATTGCCTTACTCATGTAACTAGAACCCCTGTGTACAGCATTTTTATAATAAAATAAAATAAAAATGTTTAAAAACGAAAAAAAAAAGAGTTTCACATTATTAAAATTGGCACTCATATTTTGAACAGATAGTTCAGTGCCAGGTGGATGTTGGCAAACATCCAGTAGATGGTCAGCAGAGTTAGGCTGCATGTTTTGAAGAATTCACCAACTCTAACAAGTCTAAGTGTAGGATACCTTGTAAAAGACTCATCAAGTCACAATGTCTATATTTTACTCCATGATATCCTTATGGCATCAGGGATATGTAAATTTACTCTAGGGAGATATCTGTTAATCCAATAACAGGTAAAATCTTTCCTCCATTACTTATTGTGATCAGAAATGCATAAGGATTCCTATTAGTGTATGTGGACAATTTGTAAATTGTAGCTTTATTTAATATATTGTTGATTTTTTTTTGGTCCGGTTGTTGGGCCTGAGCTCTGGGCCTGGGCGCTGTCCCTCAGCTCTTCAGCTCAAGGCTAACGCTCTACCACTTGAGCCACAGCGCCACTTCTGGCTTTTTTCTTCTTGTTTATGTGGTGCTGAGGAATCGAACCCAAGGCCTCATCCATGCAAGGCAAGCGCTCTACCACTGAGCCACCTTCCCAGCCCTATATCGTTGATTCTTAAAAACATCAAATGGATATTTGATTCACTTCACAAGATTACTTTCTGAGTACTTGAAACAACTGCTGGCTTCAGGGAGACTTCTAGTCCATGAGACAAGCAGGATCGCTCTGGCTCCAAAGGTCCCACATGTGTACACAAGGGCAGCATTTGTGGTGAGTAAATATTTCCACTCACAGAGCTTCTCTCTCTCTGACCACAATTCCAGTCATCTTCTCCTGGACACTGTCTCCAGGTATTCCAGTATGCCTTAAGTTGTGAATGGTCCTTGTTTTTCTAGCCCATAAAAATTGAAGAGCTAAAATGTAAAATAAAACACTACACTACAGACAACATAAAAGAAGAAACATTTTATTTAGACAGTAAGCTACTGAATAAAACTTCAAATATCTCAGTAAATAAGAGCAAAATTTGACAAATGGGGTTACACTGAATTAAAAATGTGGCACAACACAATAAACAGTAACTAGGGTGAATAGATGGCTTACAGATTAGCTTAACATCAGCCAAGAACTTAATTATCAGAATATGAAGGAAGGGTAGAAATCTAAACTCTTAAGTAATGTCAATGAACACATTGGCAAGCAAATTTAAAGATATTCCTGACATCTGGAAGTATATGGGGCCAATTAAAATACAAAAATAGATGCTCAACATCCTTGGCATAAAGGAAATGCAAAGCCAAAGGACATTGAATTTTTCACACTTCAATGACAATGTCTATCACCAAGAACACAAATAAAAATGCTGGCAAAATAAAGTGATCACTTATACACAATTCATAGGAATATCATTTCATACTATGGAAATGTATGTAGTTTCTCACAAATTATAAAAAGCTGGATGCTTGTGGCTCACGCCTGTAATCCTAGCTACTCAGGAGACTGAGATCTAAGGAATGCGGTTCAAAGCCAGCCTGAGCAGGAAAATCTGTGAGACTCTATTTTTTTGGGGGGGTTCCTGTTGTGGGACCTGAACTCTGGGTCTGGGCGCTGTCCCTCAGCTCTTCAGCTCATGGCTAGAGCTCTACCACTTGAGCTACAGCTCCACTTCTGGCTTTTTTCTTTTTTCTTATGTGGTGCTGAGGACTCGAACCCAGGGCCTCATGCATGAAAGGCAAGTCCTCTACCATTGAGCCACCTTCCCAGCCCCTGTGAGATACTTATCTCCAAAAATCCACTAGAAAATCAGAAGTGGCACTCTGGCTCAATCTGTAGAGCACTCTTCTTGAGCTGAAGAGTACAGGGACAGCACCCAAACTCAGAGGTCAAGCCCCATGACTGACAAAAAAACCCCACAAAAATGATAAATAGATTGAAGATATGAACCAATACCATTACCTTATGAGATTGAGGTTCATTGCATATGTACATGTATGTGTATAAATAAACCCTCTATAGAATTAACATATGCTACTAAGAATGAAAAAGTAAGTGATATAATTATATAATATAAGGAGTATACAAGATTAAAGGGCCAGTGGAAATCTCATTAAAATTTTTTTCCTACATCAAATACAGTGAAAATGGGTTATACTTTGGGAGAGGGACATACAAAGCAACAAAGAAATCATCTTATGAATATGTTAGAAACAACCGCATGAAAGAAAAACCATTTGAATCCATATCTAGAGGTTCATTCCTCCTAAAATAAACTTATCTGACCATTTCTGCTTGTCTCAGACATATACAAGTTATTGCAAATTATGTAATTGTAACCCATCTGTATGATATTTTCACAATAAATAAAAGTTTTTCCTTCTACAATCTATAGTACATTTGCTGATTTGTTTAAACAGCAATGCACATTTTCTGATACGTAGTACGTGATTATGGGCAAGTACATCATGTGCATGGAAGGTTGCGACATTTGCAGAGTGTGTACACATCTCTGAAGTAGCTCTGCTCTCAAGGGCCATTGGGGTCTCTGTGTGGTATTTGTGTCTAATATATTATGACAAGTAGAAAACATAGAGTCTGTACCGATATTGATTTAGGCTCATGGTAGAGAAGGAAGTCTTCTATTACCATATGTTCTCAAAAACATGTCCTGAAAAAAAAAGTAGATTGTGAAAGCAGGTTGAGTAAAAATTACCTGTGTAAAGGTGAAAGTTCAGAATGCAAATGTGACATTCAATTTGGCATCAACCTTGATTTATTGAGACTAACTTACTGAGGATATTTTTATGATGTACTAATCTGTGAATTTATCAGAATATATTAGATATAAATTCTAGAGCCCTTAGTAACATTTTGTTGGTTTCAGCATCATCATTGCTTCCAGGGAGAAGTAAGCAGGTACATTTTTGGAAGCCTGTGCAAATGGAAATTTTATGGAACCCTGCCTAGATCAACCAGCAACGTTCTGTGGACATTGAATTTATGAACTGACCCATTGGGTCTGATGCCTTAATAACTTTGGTTGATATCCCACTACAATACATTTTTTTTTCTGTCCATTTCACCATGCACCTGACATGGGATCCTCTGATGCAATTCAATTGCATCATTCTGAATGACTTTTCGGCAAATAGACACAGATATTGGAGTAAACATATCAAAGTTAACTTCAACACTAGGGACTCACTGTCTGTGGTCTTGGAAGAAACAGTAGCACCCGAGATGAATAAGGAGAACCTGCAAGTGTGCTTTCCAACCTATGTTTTTCTTCTGGATGCAAGGCCACAGACGCAGAGCTCCAGGGAAGAATTTAATACATTCTTCCTGGGGATTCACAAGAGTTTTCCATGAAAGATGGACTATACTACACATGTTTGTGAATAAAAGGACTCATGTGCACATGTGCAAAGATATCTATATATATACACACGTGTGTGTGTGTGTGTGTGTGTGTCTGTGTGTCTGTGTGTCTGTGTGTCTGTGTGTGTGTGTATACCTAAAACTGTGGGCCTCAGTTTGAACCAGGATTTTAGCTTAGCAGATACTTCATGGATGTACCTTTCGACTTTCACATTCCTTTTCCTCCAGCTTCCACTCTTTGTTAGTCCTTGGCTGGCATTATGTGCTTTTCTACAATGAAGCACTGAGAACACGTGGATGGAGATGGGATGTTGCTGGTGTTTTGGCCCTCTACATTTTAGACAAAGATCGCAGTAACAGGCGATGTTTCCAAGGCATTAAGAGAACAAGCCCTAAGTAACTCATTAATCTATTTCCATTTACTGTTTTGTTCTCAGGATAGGCAATGCCTGAGGGAAGTTTAGGTGCACAGATGAGTGTTCTCTTTCTTCTCTACCATGCCAACCCATCCTTATGCACCAGTGAAAAGCTCAGTTTCATACTTGTACCTTTCATCTATGGTTCAGTACATTTCTATCTACTAGTAGGAAATGAATTTGGTTTCCTCCCATATATAGCTTCTCTTTCTAGGCACTACACTTTACTCAACTATCTTCTTAATCCCAGAAGTCACTGCAGATTATGATGGGATGGCTGCTATTTCAAACATTTGAGTCAGTGTCACCAATTATGTAGTAAAAGGCTTCAGATACTCCCTTCCCTCCTATTATACACACACAAGCACACACACACACATGTGTGTGTGTGTATATATATATATATATATATATATATATATATATATATATGTCCTTATCTTATATGCCAGTAGTATGTTTGCTTATCTTTTTTTCTTTTGTGCTTGTACTAGAAATTCAGGGCATGTGCACTGTACTGAGCTTTCTTGCTCAAGACTAGTGCTTTACCACTTGAGCCACAGCTCTACATCTGATTCTTTTTGGTTGTTAAATAGAGAAATGAGTCTCACAGTCACCCCTGCCCAAGATAGCTTCAAAACATGATCACCACATCTCAGACCCCTATGTACCTAAGACTACAGGCATGATGCACCAGTCCCTAGCGTAGTTTATTTTTCTTATTCCGTAGTATTTATCCATGTTAAGCTAACTTTCCTTCTCTTAATTTCCCAAAACATGTTTGTGTACTTTTGTTTCTGTGCTAATATGAACACATTGAGAATTATAATCTCAGCAAATCTCATAACTACCTATAGATATGAAGAAAAGAATAGTCTGTATTAGTAAAATATCATTAATATCATTAATGGTGGGGCTGGGAAGGTGGCTCAGTGGTAGAGCGCTTGCCATGCATGCATGAGGCCCTGGGTTCGATTCCTCAGCACCACATAAGCAAAAAGAAAAAAGCTGGAATTTTTTCCTTTTTGCTTATGTGGTGCTGAGGAATCGAACCCAGGGCCTCATGCATGCAAGGCAAGCACTCTACCACTGAGCCACCTTCCAGCCCCTTATTTTTGTTTTTTCTACTAAAGAAATTCAGCAATGATTTTGAGAAGCTACCTTTGTGTTCTAGATCATCTTTATAAAGAACTAGTTGGTTTGTTTCTTACAGATCCAGGTACAAATGTGCTTGAATGGCAAATAGTAGTGCGAGTTAACCACCTATGAATATAATTAAAAGTCATAATTGAAATGAGAAGCCTCTAGTTCCCATGGCATTTGAGAAACTTTACCAAGACAGAAATAAACAATGAAAATGTAATGCCGTTCTCTATCAGTGGGACCCTTTAAGGCAATAATCTGCAGGTTCTTTGTTTGCATGGTATTTTTAAAACTGTATCTTTTTTGGTCAAAATTTTATTTATTCCATCCTAGTAAAAAACATGCAGATCAAGTTTAAAGAGATGGAAATGCTAACTACCTTAATTTGATCATTATAATTACATTATATTAATTATTAATACATATATTAGTCACATTGTACCTCCACAAGTGTGTACAACTAAAGTAATAACTATTAGCAGAAAAAATGAAACAAATTAAAATTAAATGCGATCACTAGGAAATAAGGTGAAAATATTACAGGTATGTGATCTACTACTGTGTTTGCATGGAGTGTGTGTGTGTGTGTGTGTGTGTGTGTGTGTGTGTGTGTGTGTGTGTGTGTGTTTGTGTGCGTGTTCATACCAGTCCGGAGATTAAACTCAGGTGCTGTCCCTGAGTTTTTTGCTCAAGGTAAGGCTTTACTACTTGAGGCACAGCTCTTTCAGCTTTTTGCTGGTTAAGTTGGAGAGGAGGGTTTCATGGAATTGTTGCCTATGCTGGCTCTGAACTGTTATCCTCAGATCTCAGCCTCCTGAATGACTAACATTACAGACATGAGACATTGGTTTCCATCATTGCATGTTATTTTTAATTTTTTGTACATTTTTATTGTAAGAATACTGTACAGAGGGGTGACAAGGTAATGAGTACATTTCCTATTGAGCATTGTTGCCTCTTCCTTTGTTTTTCCCCTACCATCCCTCCCCTCCTACCGCCACAATTACCCCCTCCCACCAAAGTTGTAAAGTTCATTTTCCACATAGTGTTTTGTACATGTCATTGTTATAGTGGGTCAACCTGTATCCTTATTTAAGTATTTTGTTTTTTCCCTTCCCCTCCCTGAATTACAGAAGTAAAACTGTTCCTTGCAGGCATTTAAACAATTAGCAAATTAGTTAATATATATGAAGCTACTTCATATATATTATTACAATACTGTGATCCTAGCATGCATCTCAGACCTCATCCCTGAGCTTTGGTATGCATGATATCATCATTTAAAAATACATTTCTTCTGCCCACAGTGCTATGCTCTCCTTTAACTTAAATGTCTCTTGCCCTAAAGATTATCTTGAGGTTTGCCATTTACTCATCACCCACATCCAATATTCAGTTACAATAACACTGCAAAATTTTGTGTGGCTTGATGCATAACTCATTGTAGTTTTTATTTTTATTGTATTGATTGCTAAAATGATTTAATGAGTTTCAACCAAATATTTGGCTGTCCCACTGTTTCTTTCAGTGTGCTGAACCTTTTCAATTTGATGCAAACAAAGCTGCTATAAATTTCCATTCTTGGGTAGAATTTAGGGCCTTGTAAATAAGAAAAATATTCTACCACCTAGTTGAGTTCACACTTAAATCTTTCTTTTTCTTTTTTTCTTTTTTTGGTCCAGAAGTGGGGCCTGAACTCTGGGCCTGGGCGCTGTCCCTCAGCTCTTCAGCTCAAGGCTAATTCTCTACCACTTGAGCCACAGAGCCACTTCTGGTCTTTTTTGTCTGCTTATGTGGTGCTGAGGAATTGAACCTAGGGCCTCATGCATGCAAGGCAAGCGCTCTACCACTGACCCACCTTCCGAGCCCCACACTTAAATCTTTCTATTATTTTATGACAGGTGTGAGATCTATTAAGGTTATCGTTATTTTATATTGACCCTCATTTTCACTACTACTTTCAATGTTCCAGTATCTATTTGAAAACTAATCAACTTTCATTTGAAAAAATTGTGTATTCAAGGATAGGCTTTAGTTTCAATGTTTGCTACATGGATAACCAATTTAACGGCTCCATGCCTTATTTTGGGTGCCATCTCTAGGCCATGTATTTTTTGTCAATTCTCCAAAAATCAGATATCTGTAGATGTTACAAGTATTTCTGTCTTATTTTTCATTGATTTATGTGGTTTTTTGTTATTTGGCCCCATAGCATAAGAGAAAGGCAGTGATTTTTCAGTACTGTTCTTATGTCTTAACATCCTTCTGAATAAAGGATTTCCTTTTTCAGAAAATGTAGTCTGCCTGTTCTATTTCTGTCTAGGAAGGGATAGAAATTTTGATGGAGATTGAACTGAACTTGTATATGGTTTTCAGTAATATGGCTATTTTCACCATACTGATTCAGCCCATGCAGAATCATGGAGATATGGATTAATGTATGTCATTCTGTTGATTGCTGCTTTAGGATTTTTACTTCAGCCTTATAACCCTTCTGTTTTGCACAAACTCCTTTTGATTCATTGCTGATTGCCACTATGCTTTTGCTCCTGACATCGTTTCCTTCATTCTTTCTACTATTCTTGAGTTTCTCTTGTTCATTGACATGCAGTGCAAGTTATTTAGTTCATTATTCCTTCTCTTGGTTTAAGCAAAATTTGATAGTTCCTTTAAGTCCTGTTTTCTATAACTATGTGTTTCTGATGTTCTTTTCATTTTCATTTGTTCCTAGGACCAGATTATTTCATGAAATGTGCCCTGAAAAACAATTCACTTTATCATGAAGCAATTTTTTCAATGAATAATTTTAATGCAATTATTATTTAAGTAATAATGGTTAAAATGTAATTCATTTGATTTTCATATTATGTGCCCATATTCCTTGCTAATTTCTAGCATTACTACAGTGTAATCTACATGTGTGCTCAAGATAGTTGTAAAATGTTAAAACATGGCTGGTATTTGGCCCTACCCCATCATTTCTCCTGGAGAAAATTCATTACATTGATGAACAATGCTTTATTCAATAGAAGTTGGTTAAAATGTTCTTTGGCATATATAGGGCTCATGTGATCAAGGGTGAAATTAAATTCTAATGCCTGCCTGTTGATTCTGAATGGCAAATCTCTCCATAAAATCTTCACCTATTATTGTATTAAGGACTATCTCAAAGTCAGTTAGTATAGTTAATTGCTTAGAAGTGTGAAAATAAACACCTACAGTTACTATTTCACTTTGTTGATTTAATTCCTTTATCATGACATTAAAATCTTGTTACTTTTTGATCCTTTCATTAAAGTCTATTTGATGTGATGATGTTATACATGCTTGCGCATAGTTTTTTGTATTTCATTTGCATGTAATGTTTTATTCCACTTTTTTCAAGTTTTTGTTATTATTTTAAAGGTGATATACAGAGGGATTAGAGTTACATGTTGGATGAGTACTTTTCTTTTGGAATGGTGCAACCTCTGTCCTTTTCTCTCAGATTTGCCCTCCTAAGCCCCTTCCACACAAGTTGTATATTTCAGTTTCTGCCTAGTGTCTAGTATCACTGCTGCATTTGTTCACACTTTGTTCCACCATTTCTGTGTTCTCCCTTATCCTTACCAAAACAGATAAACTTATATAAAATCAGAAATCAAGAACAGTGACAAAGTCTTTCCATTTCCTTATGAAACTAGCAATATCATTTTTTCAGATGGGAGCATACAATGCCATTAGCTATGTAAACCACACATTCTTAATCCATCCACTGAGGGCCATCTGGGTTGATTCCATACCGTGGCTATGGTAAACAATGTTGCAATGAACATCATTGGGCTGGTGTCTTCACTGTGGTCTTTTTTGTGTTCTATTGGATGAATGAATAAGAATGTAATTGCTGGGTCATAGGGAAGCTCTATGTTTACTCTTTTGAGGAATGTCCATAATTCTTTTATGAGTGGTTGAAAACTTTACATTTGCATCAAAAGTTTAGTAAGCATTCTTTTTTTGGCCATATCCTTGGCAAAATCTGGTATTGTTAGTTTTCTTTATATTGGGCATTCTAACTGGGGTGAGGTGGAATCTCAATTTTGTTTTGATTTATATTTCTTTCATATAGAGAAATGTCAAATCTCTCTCTCTTGATGGATAAATTTACCATTCTACATCTTCTGCAGAGATAGCTCTCTTTCAGTCCTTAACTCATTTATTAATTGGGTTATTGTTTCTTTGAGGACTTGATTTTGGAAAGGTTTAATGTTTTGACCATTGAGTATATTTTAGATACGAGGCCTTTGTCTGATGCATACTTAATAAAGATCTTCCCCTAATCTGTGGGCTTTCAATTTATCTTGCTAGCTATGCCATTTGCATTGCAGAAACTCTTCATTTTGAGGCAATCCCATGCATCCAGACTTTCTTTGATTTGTTGTGATTCTGCATATTGACTTCAGACATTTTGAATTGTGTCAAGGATCGTTGGTGTTTCCCCACCTCTTCAGGGTATCAGGTCTTACACTGAGGTCTTAGTTTCTTGTATAATTGATTTAGGTGAAGGGTGATATATAAGGTTCTATAATATCTGTTCTAATCTCTTTGAAGTTTTCAGCACATGTTTACACAATTCTCTTTTGAAAACTTGTTGAAGATACTGTCTTCCTTCTCTCCTATTTTTTTCTCTCCTGATATATTATGTGGCTATAAGTATGTGGGTTCATTTCATGGTCTTCTATTCCATTGGTCCTCACCTCTGCTCTTTTTTTTTGGCAGTTGTGGGGCTTGAACTCTTTGCCTGGGTGCTGTTCCTGTGCTCTTCAGCTCAAGGCGAGCACCCTGGAGCCACAGTGCCACTTCCAGTATTCTAGTGGTTTACTGGAGATAAGAGTCTCACAGACTTTCCTGACTGGGCTGGATTTGAACCATGATCCTCAGATCTCAGCCTCCTCTGTAGCTAGGATTACAGGCATGAGCTGCTGTTGCTCTGCTTTCTGCCCTATTCTTGTACTATTATCAAACTGTTTATTACTATGACTTTATCACAGAGTTTGAAGTTGGGTATTGATATTTTTCTAGTACCAGTCTTCATGCTGAGGACTGTTCTTGTTGCTCTGGTCTTTGACTATTCCACAAGAATTTTCAGATTGCTTCTTCTATATCATTGAAGAATGTTTTTAAGATTTTTCTTAGTATTGCATTGAATTTGTAGATAGCTTGAGGCACTACTACCATTTTCATGATGATAATCCTTCCCAATCAGGACCATGGAAGCTTATTCCATTACCTTATAGTTGCTGTAGTCCATGGCTTCTTAGCTTCTCCAGAGCATTTTTCATAAAGAAGTGTTGAATCTTGTCAAATACTTTGTTTATAAGATTTTGTAGTTGCTGTCCTTGTTTCTGTTGATGTGTTGAATCTAATTTGATCATAGAATACAACTTCTTTGGATAGTTGTTAAATTAGGTTGGCTGGAATTTTATTTAGAAATTTTGCATTGATGTTCATCCAAGAAATGGATCTACAGATCTCTTTCATGATGAGTGTATGTGGTTTTTGGATGAGCGTTTTGCTGGTTTCATAAAAGAACTTTGGTAGTGATCTTTCCCTTTCTGTTTCATTGAAGATTTTTAAGAAATAATGGAGTGAGTTCTCTTTGAAGGCCTTATAGAATTCAGCTATATATTCATCAGGTCCTGGGCGTTCCTTAGATGGGAGGTCTTATATTGCCAGTTCAATTTCATTACTTGTTATGGGTCTATTGTCTTGGTTCCAATGTATTTTGTTTGTTGGAATATATCAACATTCTCTGGAAATTTCACCATTCCTCCCAATTCTCCAATTTGTCATGATAAATGTTTACAAATTATTCCCTTCTAATGTTCTAAAGCTTGATTGTATCTCTCTTGATTTTCCGATTTTTGCCTATAATTTTCTTTATGTGTGTACATACTCTTCTTTTGGGGATCAAATTTGCTAAGAGTATGCCAGTTTTATTAATTTTCTTAAAAGAACCAATATTTGTTAATGTTTTATGGTATTTTCTTCTCTACTTTATTTGATTTAATTTTTAGTGTTTCAACCTTTTACTTTGGCTTTTGGTTTATTCCTGTTCTTCAAGAACCTTGATTTTCATCATTAAACTACTGATTTGAGATTTCCCCAACTTGTTTTTGTAAGCACAGAGTTATAAATATTCCTCTGAGTACTGTCTTCATTGAGTCCTAGAGGATCTGTATTTTATGGGTTCATATATGTTGTTTAATAAATATTTGAATTCCCATTCTAATCTCTTCATTCTGTGATATATTATTCATTATCCACACTTTACAGAATTTTCTGTCATAGCATTATGTGTTGAGCTGTAATTTTATTCCATTTTGATATGTCAGGATGCAGGGGAATAATATCATATTTTTTTAATTTGCAAGATTTGTTTTGCGACTTAAAATATGATCTACTTGCTAGAGTGTTCATTAAGTTGTTGAGAGGAATTTATATTCTGATGCTCCTGTTTAAATATTCACTAGATATCTGGAAAAACTAGGTGGTCCATACAATCATATATGTATGAGTTTTCTTTGCAGAGCTTTTCCTGGATGATCCAGAGATGACAATGATGTGTTGATGTTACCAATTATCAATGTGTTTAGATCTATGTGCATTGTTAGATTAAAATGCATTGTTTAATAAAATTGGGTACTCCAGCATTTGGTGAATAGATATTTAGAATTGGTATATTACTCTGAGAAAGAATTCCCTTTATTAGTATGTAATGTCCTTCTGTGTTTATTCTCATTAATTTAATTTGATGTCTATTTCATCTGATATTAGGATTGCTACTCCACCCTATTTTTTGTGGGTTTGCTTTCTATTTGATAATTGTTTTTGGTTGGGACAGCAGGTGGATGTGTTTTATATCTTGATCCAATTACTCAATCTATGTCATTTAATTGTAGGGTCAAGTCCAATAAAATTGATATTTAGGACTGAGAATTATTTAGTAACTCCTAACATGTTACTCACCTTTCTTCTGTATCTTGATTATCTGCCCTATTGCTTGGTTATACTTTTATGAAACTTTAATTGCCAGTTTCCTGTTCTTCTATGGATTCTATAAGTAATTCTTGAATTACTTATATTTTAATATTGCCTCAATTGTTAACTTTAAAGGTTTGTTGATTTCATTGCATTAATTTCTTTAGAATGTGCACACATGAATAACTTTATACACATAAACATGACAAAAGAGAATGAAAAGTACTTTGATCCTCTTTACTTTTTTATAGTCATTCTTTTCAACATCTCAATCTAAATATATTGGGAAGTGAATACTGCATTGTGCTACGGTGGCCTTGGAAATTGGATTTCAATGTAAAGCTTGCTGACATTCTCATCCCCATGTTGGAGGTTACTCTCTCCATAATAAGCACCTTGGAGTTGGATGACTCCCTTTACTATTGTTATATGAATAAGAAAGAAAATTCCATCACCTGATGGTTAAGCTCTTGTTTTGCTTGATATTGCATCAAGTGTTTTTTTTTTTTTTACTATGTTGGGTCTGTGAACATAACTTGCTATAGAATCTTCCTTAAATGACACTTAGCTTCTGAAAGACATTCTTACATGGAAGATTTGTTAGTTACTCTGACCTGCAATATAACCACATTACACAAACTAGGTGGCTTGAAATAAAACTTTTCTCATATGTGGAGATAGTTACCAAACATGAAAACAATAGAATATTTGTTGTCTCATGAAAGCCAGCCCCACATTTAATGGAAAATGATTGCTGTGGTTTATGTGGTAGTAGAGATAAAGCAAACTATCTTGTGCCTTAACTAACTTTTTAAATTTCATTCATGACAAATTTCCTTCATGTCTTTCACACATGAAACTATATTCACATTATATCCCAATTTAGGGTAATATTTTAACATATATATGGGCAAGAAAGTAAGCATTCTATACTTCAACATCCTAAGTTTGAAATTCTATGTTCATTATTCAGGTTGACATTCATGAACTACTAGTGTGTTTTTTGTGGTAGTTGCTATTAAAGAGCACAACAAATATCCTAGTCTTTTACATAACTTGACTCTGGGATTATATATATATAGATATAGATATAGATATAGATATAGATATAGATATAAATATAGATGTATGTATGTATATAATGTTCAATATGGAAATTCAACAGCATTTAAACATCCCTTCATTTGCATCTTGAGAAATTAGAATATTCCAAACCACAATCATATGAGGGAAAAAAGTCCATAGCAGCATTTACAGGACCATCAGGAAGAATATCTGCCCAGATTGTTACATTTCTGAATCTTTACAGGTTCACAGATAAGAATAGGAAGGGTAGGCGATAGTAAAAATATCAAATTTGGGGCCATTTCAGCTGTTAGGAGAGTATGATAGGAGGAGATTGGATTTATGAACCTATCAAATTTTGTAATATCAAAGAGTAAGTACTCAAATATAATGGAATAGAATAGTCCCTTTGGTTTGAAAAGAGAAAAGTTAGATATGACAAGAGGGTTTTTTAAATTTTATTTTATTTTATTTGTGAACATACTGTACAGAGGGGTTACAATTGCATGGGCAGGATAATGCGTACATTGCTTACCAAGCATTGCAGCCTCCTCCTTTGTTTACCCTTCACATCAAAGAGGGTTTTTTTTAAGTTTTACCCTTACTAATTTTCTTTAAAAAATCAGGAAATGACTTGAAAGTGTAGAGATATGTTAAGCAGAGTGTGCAAGTAATCAGAAAACATTCTGAATCAACAAGAATTAAACAGGAATTAATGTGAGGTTCAAGTTGTTGATTGGTAGCTTTGAAAGGAGTAGTACATGAGTCCCTGAGTTTATATCCCTGTATTACCACACATATACATATGCTTCTGTGTAAGATATATTGAATGAAGAAAGTCAGGCTCAGAAAGTGAAAGTAGGGGGTGGAAAGGTGGCTCAGTGGTAGAGTGCTTGCTTTGCAAGCATGAGACCCTGGATTCCATTGCTCAGCAGAAAGATCTGGAAATGGTGCCATGGCTCAAGTGGTAGAGTGGTAGACTTGAGCTGAAGAGCTGAGAGACAGTGCCCAGGCCCAAAGTTCAGGCCCCACAATTGGCAGGAAAAAAAGAAAGTAAAAGTAGGTATGTGTTCTCTCATATGTAATATTAGATAAAAATTATGCTCATGAAATATTATAAAGTTATGGAGCCCACATATATTCACTTACATATATACATGATCAATCTGAATAAATTATAGTACATATCAATCTAACCTTTCTGAAAAATTAACAGACTATATAAAAAATGAGCCCCAGAAGCATATCTTCTTGGGGCGTTTTAAGGGGATGTGGAAAGATGTAAAGGAAAAAGAAGAATATGGTTGGGCAAATACAACATAATATTCAATGTACATATGTGAAAATGGAACTATTAAAGTCAGGGAATACCTGTGGTAGATACAAATGAGAGGAGTTGATGTGACAAAGACCAAAAGAGTTGATGTGACAAAGACAAAGACAGTGACAAAGACCAAAAGACATTGTACAAATTGATTTGTTTTATACTTAATTAAAAAGTTTTATTTTTTCTTTTCAAAAACTAAAAGAAAAACATGTCTAAATAAAATACAGTGAAAGCAGGGGTTATACCATGGGGGAGGTACATACACAGCAACAAAGAAAGCATCTTATAAATATGATGGAAATAATCGTGAGAAAGAAAAAAAAAACCCAGATGAATCCTTATCTTGGGGTTTATTTTGCCTAACATCAACTTGTTTAAGAGTTTCTGTTTGTCTCAGACATATACTAGTTATTGCAAATAAGAAAACCATAGGACCTATGTTTCGTTGGGCCTGGCTTACTTCACTTAATATAATTTTTTCCAAGTCTTTCAATTTCCTATCAAATGGAGGTGGTGGTGGTGGTGGTGGTGGTGGGATTGGGGGGGGATGGGGAGTTGGAGAGGGGAAGGGATGGGAAGGGGATACAAAGGAGGAGGCAACAATGCTTTATAAGCCCTGCTTTCACTGTATTTGATGTTGATATAATTTGTGGAGGGGAAGGGAAAAAGCAAACTGTTTAAACAGGGTTAGAGGTAGACCCATTACAACTACGAGATGTACAAGACGTTATGCCAAAAAATGAACTTTACAACTTTGGCGGGGTGAGGAGGTGGGGAGGGGGTAGGGTGGTTGTGGTATGGGAGTGTGGGGGTGAGTGGGTGGGGAGGAGAAGGGATGGTATGGGGAAACTAAGGAGGAGGCAGCAATGTTTGATAGGAAATGTACTCACTATCTTACCCATGTAATTGTAACCCCTCTGTATGGTATTTTCAAAAAAAAAAAAAGTAATAAAAAGAGGTGATATCTCAATGTTGTTTTTTATTATTTTTTTATTTTGAAAATACCATAAAGAGGGGTTACAATTTCATGGGCAAGAAAAAAAGAAAAAAAGAAGAGGCAAAAAAAAAAGAAAAAAGAAAAAAAAACATGCCTTCCATTTTCTTCACATGGTTATATAACATATATGATGACTGGGATTGTCATAGATAGAAATGTTCTCATTCATGGAGCATCTTCTATTCCTTATCTTTAGTTTACCTTTGGGACTTTTGATCATGTACTGAGTGACCATAAAAAGTTTCCTTCTCTCTATTAGATGTCCCCAAAGAACACATCAGTAGCAACTGCCATGGTCTTATTACTACTTCACTTCAGCTGGAAATGGGTAGGACTGTTAACATTACAAGATGAAAATGTTTGCGGATTCTTCCTGCATTGAAAGAAGAGATGGCCAAGAATAATTTGATCTGGCAATAACAAACCAGTGATGTATATTTTAAAAATCATGGCACCCTATAACCATATAAGTAAATCATCAGCGTATGTCCTCATCCTATATGTCCATGATGAATTCCTACTATATTTAATGGTGTGTGTTGAGTAAATTTTAATAAAAGGAAAAGTTGTAGAATGGCATTTAACCATAAGAAAAATATTTTCTGCTTAGTTCATTACATGTACCTGTCATTTTTTTAACATCATCACCCAGATGTTTTTGGATTCACAAATTTTGTCAAAGTAGTTAACCGTTCCAAATACCCAGGAGACATTTTCCTTGGTGGGCTGTGGTTTCTCCTTTAATTGCTCAGGTTCTGATTCTGATTTGGTAATGGGGAGAACTATCAACATGATGCCTCTTTGGCTTGGTTGCCTAGGCACATTTTTGACATGACTATGTCTGGAGACAGTTACAGTATATAGAATGCTGTATATTCTGTGGCCCAGGCTCTCCATGACACGCTTCTTCATCAAGCAGTATTATAAACAACGGAAAATAGAAAAGGTTCAGTGCCTTCACCTGCACAGGTAAGGACTTAAAGTTTTGGATGGTACAGTGAGGAACGTCATTTCCTAGACAGGTCTCTTACTGTATAACAGTTTGTAATTGAGGTCTCTTACACATGTGTGCTTGTGCTGTTAATTTAAAGCAGGTCAGTAAAAAGTGCAAAATATATTCCATTTTTCCATAAATTCATTTAGTTTCAAATAACCTCAACATGCTCATAGCTAATGTTTTGAAA
Organism: Dipodomys merriami; assembly: GCF_024711535.1. Classification (NCBI taxonomy): domain Eukaryota; kingdom Metazoa; phylum Chordata; class Mammalia; order Rodentia; family Heteromyidae; genus Dipodomys; species Dipodomys merriami. The sequence goes on along the minus strand of NW_027203445.1, from coordinate 43,230 downwards.
ATTAAAAATTCACCTTTTCCTGATGTGTTTCTTAATACTAGTAAAGATAATCTGCTAAACAGAATTATCCATATTTTTATAAGTAAATTAAATTTATTCAACTTTATGCATGAAAATTTACCATTCTCAAACTATAGATTTTTACAAACTTAGTTATGTGAAACTGTAGTGAGGAAATTGGGAATTGTCTCATTTATGAGTATTTGTATGGAACTGGTTTCTCTTGAAACAAAGACTTCTATTTCTTTGCTGAGTGACCAGGATGTCCAAAGATTATTTTGATGATTTTTTGTCCCATAGAATTTTTTATTTCTTCATTAGGTTTTTCTGCTCTTTTGGAATGCTGAATCTGAAATTTTAATCAGGAGCTTTACTCATTTCAGATTTTTTGTTTTAAGTCTGAGATGTACTTCATCATAAGATGATGTATCTTTTTTTAGGTGTACCCATTTTGTGAATAAAATACAATTTCATAATCCTCTTTGAGGCCAAGAGATTTTGATTGAGAAAAGGAAATTAGAAGAAGAGTATGACATTGTGAACATTTGGAATTTTCCAGAAGGTCTGACCTCAAGTGGAAGTAGGCCATTTTTCTCCACATAAACTACATGTTCACAAGCGTTTGAATAATAAAATATGGTAGAGTGGGCCATAGGAACTACAAAGGTGGGTGTGATCTAATTGTAATTTAATATAAATAAGCAGATTTCACCCTTAAAATGTATTCCTGGCTGGGGCCAGAAAAGTCACTCCTATAATACTAGATGTTTAGAAGTCAGAGATTTTAGTAGCATGGTTTCAAATCAGTCCTAGCAGAAAAGCCTGTGAGACTGTTATCTTTATTTAAACACCCAAAAAACTGGAAGTAGAGCAGTGGATCAAGTGATACAGTGCTAACCTTAAGCAGCAAAGCTTAGATACAAAGCCCAGGCACTGAATTCAACAATAGTTCTGGCTCACACATATACTCTCACACACAGAAAAAAAAAACACACAGACTTTATACTCTCTGTGCTTACTAACATTTAAGTATATCAAACTTAAGAAATTTTATTGATTGACTCTTGGATAGAAAAGAAACAGAATAAATTAATGGAGCTGAGCACTAGGGACTCATGACTGTAATCCTATCCTTCCAGATCTAAGATTACATATCAGTTTAAAGCTAAAATGGGAAGAAAATTTTGTGAGACTCTTATCTTGATTAACTACCAAGAAGATCAAGTGGAGCTATGGCTCCAGTGGTAGAGTGGTAACCTTGAGCAAAACAGCCTCAAGGACAGTGGCCAGATACAGATTTTTATCTCTAGGTTAAGCACCCAAAAAATAAAAAGTTAAAAGTGTGTTGTTCAATATTTATTTAGAATGTTATCATAGAATGTGAATTGTATTTTTCTTAGCTGGTTTCTATGCTGAGAGAAAGTATCAGAGGAAACATTTAATTTTTTTAAAGAGTTATTTTGCTCCCTTCTGTGGAGAATCCATTCAATGGTTTGTTGTCTTGCTACTTTAATGATCTGTGGAGAGAGCAAACAGTGAAAGAGCTTGTGTGAGCAGATTTTCAATGCATGGCACTGGATAGATGAAAAGAAGATTGGAAGGGCCTGGGCTTCATATAACCCTATAAAGATGAAGCCTGTGCTTTATCTTATAGCATACTTTTAAAGCATCAAGAGGATTCTTTCTCCTTCTCCCTCAACATGTCACAGATGAGAAGGAGACTACATAGGATATTATGAATTCAAGGAAATTCCAGAAGGCTGTCAACCAGGACCTACTTTCCCATCATTATCCTCTTTCTTTTAAAGGTCAGACACTTCTCAGTAGTTCAGGCTAGATAGAGACTAAGTATATACTACATAACACTTTTGATATATGATGTGGAATCTATAACTGCATTATTAGAATTATGTTCATACAATTATATCCTTAATAATCCTATTCTTTAAATCAATGGACTTTTTAGTATTATGTAAAATTCTATACATTTACTGACAAATATCTTATTGTTCTCAGGCTCCTCACTCTGTCTGCAGTGAGATATGTCCTGGATTCAGGAAATCCCCTCAGGAAGGAAAGATTACCTGTTGCTTTGATTGTACTCTTTGCTCAGAGAAAGAGATAGCTAATAGGTAAGTGCATGACTTAGGAACAAATTTATGATTACTCCCTTGTGTTACCCAATCCCTGAAACACAAATGTTGTATAATAATTGCATAGTCAAAGACTTCCTTCTTTCACCTTGTAAATTAATTGTGACACTGGATGACACTGCTCCTTGAAATAAAAAATACAGGCTCTGAATTACTTGTAAGATTATTTTTTTCTACTCATTTTACACATGATTATTCCACTCCTTAGCAATGTAAGTTTAATGTCTATCATATGAAGTGTGAAGCCTTTTTAAGTACATGGTCTCTATCTTCTTCAAGTTCACTTTAGGGTGCAAAAAAAAACAGACATCTTGTACACCTTTATTTCCTAGTGACCAGAAATGTTCTTTCAACAGAGTGTGCACTCTGTGTTGGGTTTGGTCGAAGAAGCAGGCAACAGTGTTTTGCAGAGGATGATTGTACAGCTTTTGTTCTCCACCACTTTATTGATGAGTCAGATGGACAAATATAATGTCTGCAAGGAATAGCTAATGGGTTCTTATTTATATTGCATAGAGACATTCAAGGAATTCCAAACATTTCTGTCCAGAATTTTGGATTAGTTGTTTCAGTAGTACACAAAAGACTGAGAATTAGTATGGCAGCATTTAACATGCAGAAACGTTCTTTTTATTTTGGTCTGTCAAGGGGCTTGAACTCTGAGCCTGGCTGCTGTCTCTAAGCTTCAGCTAATGGCAAACACTCTACAACTTGAGCTAAATCACCACTTCTGGTTTTCTGGTGGTTAACTGGAAATAAGAATCTCATGGGCTAGGAAGATGGCTCAATGGTAGAGTGCTTGCCTTGCATGCATGAGGCCCTGGGTTCTATTCCTCAGCACCACATAAGCAAAAAGAAAAAAGCCAGAAGTGGTGCTGTGGCTCAAGTGGTAGAGCACTAGCCTTAAGCTGAAGAGCTGAGGGTCAGCGCCCAGGCCCAGAGGATAGGCCCCATGACCGCCCCCCCCCACAAAAAAAAATAAGGGTCTCATGGACTTTCCTGCCTGGGATGGCTTCGAACCATACTCTTCAGATATCATTAGCCACATGCTCCAGTATGTGCAAAAATTTTTTCATAGGCTTTTACAAATGGAAATAAATATTATGGGTGATAGTCACAGTATGTAAAAAAAAAAGATTCAAACTGAAAAAGGAAAATGTAGGCAAGAGTGTGGGAACATGAAGAAGAAATAGAAATAGTACTGAACATATCAAGGAATAATTTATAATATTTTCTTTTGTTGCTAGTAAGTGTTGACATGTTAGTATTATCCCTATGTAGGGATTCCCAATATTCTTTTAAGTAGTGAAAAGTGACTATTGGTTATTTGACTTCCTCACTAGATATGGAGCAATGTGTAAAGTGTCCTGATCACCAGTATGCCAATGCAGAGAGTAACCAGTGACTTAAAGAGATGAAAGTTTCCTGGCTAATGGAGAGCTCTTGGGAATGGCCTTGACCTGCATGGCCATTTATTTATGTACACTAACAGGGAATTGTCCTTGGAGTCTTTGTGAACATCAGAACACCTCCACTGTCAAAGCTAGTGATCTCTCATTATCTTGCCCATGTAATTGCAACCCCTCTGTACAGCATTTTCACAATTAAAAAAAAAGCTAGTAGCCAGGCTCTCAGGTACATCCTGCTCATCTCCCTCATCTTCTGTTCTCACTTTCCTTTGCTCTTTAATGGCTGTTCCAACACAATCACCTGCATTCCACAGCAAACCACGTTTGGAGTTGCATTCACAGTATCTATTTCTGCTGTCTTGGCCAAAACTGTAAATGTGGATCTGGCCTTCAAGGTCACTTCTCTAGGGAGAAACATGAGGTGGCTGCTGCTATCAGGGGCTCCTAACGTCACCATTCCTATCTGTACTCTGATCTAGGTACCTCTCTGTGTACTCTGACTGGAGACTTCACCTTCCTACTCTTACACAGATATACACTCTAAATGTGGCCATGTGCTCATCCTGTGTAACAAGGGTTCCCTCACCACTTTTTACTGTGTCTTGGGATACTTGGGCTCCCCTGGCCCTGGCCAGCTTCATTATGTTTTTTCTGGCCTGGCACCTTCAATGAAGCCAAGTTCCTACCCTTCAGCATGCTGGTGTTCTGTAGTATCCGGTTCACATTCCTGCCTGTCTACCTCAGTGACAAAAGGAAAGTCAGGGTGGCTACAGAGGTTTTCTCCATCTTGGATTCCAGTAAGAGTTGCTGGGTGGCATCTTTGCCCCCAACTGCTACATCATTTTGTTAAGGCCAGATAGAAATTTTCTGCATGGCTTCCGGGACAAAACACATATTATGAAAAATAAGTCCTCTTATGATTGAACTTACATGGATGACCAAATGTGCAGATGGTCTACATTCTTTTTTCCATCAGATATTAGTTTATATTGTTGTAATGAATTCCATGAATAAGTGATTCGCACTCATTTTTCTAGTAATGGTTGAGTCACAAGTTGTAACCAAAGCCAGGTAAATTTGAATATCATTCTATTTTTTTATTTCTATTTACTGAGTACTTATCTAATCATCTCCACTAGTGTATTTTCATTGCTTCTAGTTTACAAATTATGCTTTCTTAAGCATTTGCCTAAATTTGTTTTTTTGCTGCTAGTCTGTCTGGGAATTGATCTTAAAGCCTGGTACAGTCCATTTATTTATTTATTTATTTATTTATTTATTTATTTATTTATTTATTTATTTATTTATTTATTTATTGCATAAGGATAATGTTTCACCAATTGAACTCTAATTTTTGCTCTGTGATAGTTAACTGGAATTAATATTCTTTTTGATTTCCTGTCCAATTTAGCTTTTAACCTTGACCACCAGATCAAAACTTTCTATGTAGCTTAGTTTATACATATTTTCCTAATTTTTGAAATATAGTTTCTGCCTGCCTTTATATCACTATTCTTCTTAGTCACAATTCATTCATATTATGCACTTTTAAAAGTGCATGGTTTCATATACTCAGTTGAATGTATTTTGGTTCATTGTTATATATTTCCATTCACACATCTGCCTTTTTCCATATTCCTCAATCTATTTTGTCAGATCCATCTTCCCCATGTCCAATTTCATTCCCACTGTCTTTCCTTTCATTCCTTTTCTTCTTCCTCTTCTGTCTCTGCTTTCTCTGTGTTGTTTCAGAATTTCAAAAATGGATTTTATAAGCTACAAAAATACACTTCAATTGTATACCATAATGTATTGGCTTTATGAAGTAATAGCTAAAAAGTAAAGATTCATAGTAGGTTGTTTACCCATGGCTGGATGTATTTTTCAAGTAATTCTTTTTTTTATAGCCTTAAAAATATTATATATACAAAATTATATGCTTTTATTGTCGGTCTGTTGGGCTTGAAGTCTGGGCCTGAATCCTGTCCCTGCACTCTTCAGCTCAAGGCAAGCAGTCTACCACTTAAGCCAGAGCACCACTTCTGGTTTTCAAGTGGTTTATTGGAGATAAGAGTCACAGACTTTCCTGCCTGGGCTGGCTTTGAAAGTGATCTTCAGATCTCAGTCTCCTGAGTAGCTAGGATTACATGGGTGAGCAACTGTCAACTGACTTAAAATTATATACATTTTATCTGTCTATAAATACTTTTTCTTTTTATGTTTCCAATTGATGTGATAACAAATAATTTTTACATTTCTATTATTTTAATTTTATAAGAAATGCATTATTCGAAACAGATTGAACTATTGGGTTTTATACTATGTTTAAAGAAAGACATGACTATTTCTGACAAATGGTCACATAATGGCATGCCTTTCTGCCCTGTCCTTTGGTTTATTGCACCTTTCTGTCTTCTGGCATTTGTATTGCTTTATGTGAAAATCTATTTTTTAGTATATCTGAGTACTATAAATGTTTTCCTTCAACATGCAATTAATGAGTCCAATGATATTTAATTTCTACTAAGAGAATGATTATATACTAACAATGGACTTTAGTTTTGAATTGGAAGTATTGGCAAAATTCCACATTACTCTTTATTATCCTTTCATAAGGCATACTACTTTGCAAATATTTCTAAATTATTAGTATTTTATCAAGAGATGGTCAAAATTCATTAGTTTCTAGAAAGTTTACGTTATCTTTCTTCTTTATTTTAATAATTTCTTCAATACAATTGGATTATTATTGGTGAATTAAACACTGATTGCACATTAACACTCGTCGCGACACATGAGGTCCCCAACTATCCATTATGCAGAACTAAGTGCATTTAGGCCATCAGGAAGGAAAAAAAAGTTATAAATCTGAGAAAAAAAAGAGAAGAGATGATTCTTTACACAAACTGACAAGGTTATGCAAATAGTATGGCCAATTGTAGAGATGAAGTTCTGGTATTGACATTAGTAATAATAAAAATATGACATTCAGGGGCTGGGAAGGTGGCTCAGTGGTAGAGCACTTGCCTTGAATGCATGAGGCCCTGGGTTCAATTCCTCAGCACCACATAAGAGAAAAAGCCGGAAGAGACGCTTTGGCTCAAGTGGTAGTGCACTATCCTTGAGCTGAAGAGCTGAGGGACAGCACCCAGGCCCAGAGTTCAGGCCTCATGACCGCCCCCCCCCCAAAATGACATTCAGTGGATAAATACCCACTTCAATAAGGAGTCATGAGCTAAGCAGGTCACACATAACTGATAGTAAATATCCCAGAGTAATACATATTAAATATACACATATAATACTTTATGTCCATATAATGGGTATTCAATGATGGGTCAAAGTGTGGGTGGTCTCAGTTCCCTCACAGCTCCATAAAGATGTCCCCACGCTTTGATTAGTTTATTTTGATTTGAAGCAAAAAAAAAAAACCAGTGAAACTCTGTTACCATCATAGGAAGGTGATGTCACATACTTTACTTTATAGTTCTTCATGGAAGGATACCGAAGGTCATATATTTTCATTCTTTATTTTTGGCATGCCTGGGTGGACACAGAGTTAATACTCCTTATAGAAAAACAAATTGAAGTGAGCCGGAAGTTTTAAGACATGTCTGATCAACCACAAACCACATTTACATACTGAAAATTATCATCCAAAAATATGCTGTAGAAGCAGAAATTCTTTTGTTACATGTAATGTCTTATAACATTTGACTTTGAAAATTACTTATAAATTTCTCTAAGATTGGATATATTTATATTTGAGTGTGATCATGGCATTATTTTGCTTTTGTTTTTGTGTCAACATTGGGGCTTAAATTCAGGGTCTGTAGTGATACCCTTTAGTTTTTTTTTTCTTTATATAGATTAAGTGAATACATAAATTTCAAACGTTTTACATCACTGTGGGATACTGATACTTATTCTCACAAACATGTTTGTAGGGTTCATACACCTTATATTTCATTATTGTGTCCATGAGCTTTTATGTACAAAGCAAGCACTCTAACATTTAAGCTATAGGACAACTAAGAGTGTATCTGGTGATTGAATAGAGAAGAGAGTCTCACAGACCTTCCTTCCCAGCCTGGATTTCAATTGTGATCCTCAGACCCTAGACTAGCTGAGTAACTAGGACGCTCATCACAAAACACTTTGGAAAAAAGTTCTCTTGTTTTCATGGATGTCGTTTGGTATTTGATATTGAATTTCCCCACCCACTCCATTTTCTCTAAAATTGGATCCATATCTTGATCATGGGTATATTTGATGGTAGTTGGGTTGTACCAATTCTGGGTCTTGAACTTGACTTCCTGGGAGTTGTCCTTGAGCATTAATGCACAATACCAGCATGCCACTACTTAAACCACAGCTCCACTTCAGCATTTTTTGGTGATTCACTAGAAATGAGAATCTCAGACACTTTCTTGCCCAGGCTAGCTTTGAACTATGATGCTCAGATCTCAGACTAGTAGAGTAGCTAGGATTCTCAACACCAAAAATAGTTTCATTCATTGGTGCTTAGAAATGACACAATTCTATTCATGCTTTTCCTTTATTTTTGTTTTATTAAGGGAGTGATGCAGTAAATGAAAGATCTTGAGGGATTGCCGCAGCACTTGTAGGTTTGCTTACAAACATTTAGGAACAGGATCATGTTCCAGTTCTTACCAGGCAGAGACCACTCCAGCTTCCTAATATTGTGTACACAGGACACATAGATGCCAACTGGGATGAGAAGTCCAGGGGTTTGATAGCTAGGAAGTTCAGGAAAAGACACCCAGTCTCTTCCACCCGCACAGAAGAATGCAGGGTGTGCTCCATGGAAAATGAACTTGTGTCTTGGGTTTCCTCTGTGATGCCGACAAGAGATTCTAGAAGATGCATGTGACTACATAAGCAGAGCAGAAGGCTAGGAAGACCCTCGGGGGTGAGCTGCTAGTAGCCATGGGGCTCCAGGCTATATAATTGGCATTTTGGCCAGTGATCACAGAAATTGGTACAGATCTGGACCTTCTGGTTTGGCCCCCTCTCTCTCAAGACCTGTGCCAACTGAGCCTGAACCTGGGCAAATCTGTAGGGGTCAAGGTTCCCTAGGCCCCACTGTGGAGGGCAGTAGCTCTCCAGTGGGGTAAGGTGGGGCCCTCGCTTAAATGGCCTCGCCTGGCTGTGTGGTACAGTAGGTTGTTCAGGGTGGCTGTGGAGATGCAATTTCCATAGAAGCTGAGGAAATGCAGCTGGGAGCATTGGCTTAGGGAGGGCAGGATTGTCAAGAGCTGGGGTTCAGTGATGTCACAGTGCTCCAAGACCAGGATCTCCATGGTGCCGGTCACTTGCTCCAGCAGGGCTCACAGGGACTCAGGATTGAAACAGCCCATGCACAAACTCCTCATATACAGGTGCTTGAGCTGCCTGGCACAGGGACACTGGCACAAGGACTTCACATTGGCTTCCTTCAGTGAACATGAACTCAAAGTAAAGGTGTTCAAAGTCGTCGAGTTCCTGAGGATGGAGGGTAGCCATCCATACAGGACAAAGATATCCTGCACAGGAAACTCCTGGAGATGCTGAGGCTGCCCCAGATGCGCCATGTATTTGCAGAAATATGAGAGATTACTGAAGCTGGAAGTGTAGAAGTTGTCACTTATCTTGGAGAAGAATAGGCAAAGGTTCTTTGTCTGACCCCCGGAAGGAGAAAATTTTCTCATGGTTTCTGGACACCAGAAATTGTTCAACACAAGTTCAGTGATGGAGTCAAAGCTCACCTCATGCAGAGCCTTCCGGATTTTGTAGAGGAGCCAGACAGAATCTGAAGCTTGGTTGAGCACAGTTGGACTCCTTCTTTCCACTTCCTGGCCCACTAGCGGAGATAGGTTTGGAATTCATCCTGGGTGCCATCTTCAATAGTCAGGTTAATGGAGAGGATCAAAGGCTGTTCTTCAGTCCCAGCTGAAAGGTGACTCTCTGTTGACCTTTCAGTCAGGACTTCCAGAGAAGATAATCATGCCATGGAATGATAATTCTAAATCCTTATCTCAAGTTGCAATTGCCACAAATTGCCACAAACAGCACTTGCTGTTTCCACCCAATGGGGTGCTCCTTCTTGACAATTAGGAGATCGAACCCATTGAGGACACTAGGAGATCAAGCCCTTTGAAGGCCTCCAGGTTTGGTGATTCTGCCAGATTCCTCAAGGGAAAGAAGAGGAAGGGCCAGGCCTACACCATGGCCTTCAGCACCTCTGAGTGGCCCTGGACACAGCCCTCCATAAAGAGTAGGGAATAATAGCACTGGTAGATTCTCCAGGGCTGAAATGACAAAGGAGTGGTTGCTCAGTAGGCTTTGCAAGGTTAGATGCTAGAGCATGGATGGGGTCCTTATGCTCATCCTGGTGTACCAGACATGGACCTTGTGTGCAGGACTCTCTGAATCTCATCAGAGCCAGGCACTGACTGCAAGCTTCAAGATTCTGGTACTAATTTTTGGTCCCTTGGCATGAATTTAACCTGACCCCACTCTCCAACACATACCTTTCAATCAGACAGCAGCTTCTGCTGGGATTACTGACCCACACCCAGCACCCGGGCACCTTCTGAAGAAACTCGAAGGTGATAGGATCATAGGCCTGATTCCCACAGCCCTGTTCCTCATTCAAATGGTTGGCAAACAACTCAATGGATTCCGCACCTTTTTACCCTAATTCTGCAAGTCATTCCCACAGATGGCCCATTCCCTGAGTCTGCAAAGCATCCAAGAATAGCAGCCAGCCCAAATTTTGAACATCCACATAGATATCTGGAAATGATCTATCTTTCCTTCCCTCCCTGCTTCCTTTCTTCCTTCCTTCATTCCTTTCTTCCTTCTATTTTCTTCCTCCCTCCCTTCCTCCATACCTTTCTTTTTCATTTTGTGCTGTTCTTGGACTTGAACTCAAGGCCTGGGCTCCATAAATGAGCTGCTTTTTGTCAAAGCCATTGTTCTATTTAGTCACAACCCTAGCTAAAGAATCCTAGAAAGTCTCATGGACATATTTGTCCCCTTTGTATTTTAATTGTGACCCTGAGCTATTCATGAATAGCTAAGATTCTAGGAGTTGTAGAAATTATTTTCTATTCCAAATCTTGTACCTTTTTATTCAAATGTACTTTCTTGTATAGCCACAAAAGTTGGTCCTGGTCAACCAATTCACTGTGGCTGTTTTAATTATTGCATTTGATAATTGCTACTAAAACTGATCATTTATCTACTGATAAATGTATGCATATCTGTAAGTTTTCTATTTGTGTGGTCCTTGCAAATAAACTTCTTAAGCTTTTTGTCTACTCATTTAATTTGGTGCTTTATAGGTTTTCTCTGCCCCCTTAGGAAATAAAGTAAATTTTTTGCATTTTTGTGATTTCCCACTTACTGAAATATATTTAAACTCATCTAAATAGTCTTCCGATTACATTTTACTGTTCATTAGCAGTGCACATATCTTAGCATGTTCCCAACTCAAGGTATCCATAATATAAACAATTGAAATCACTCACTTTATAGTACCATTATCTATAAACTCTTAACTACATTGGTGATATATCCATAATATCAAAAATATTTTCTGGGAGACCAAATTTGAACATAGAAAGTTGAATTTTTGTTCCAAATTTGTGTAATTATTCTTAACACTGCATATTTGTGTAATCAGAGTTCTTAACATGTTTTGTCCTATTCTCTAGATAATTCCCTTTAACCATTCTTATAATGTGACATCTGGAAATATAGTCTAATCATTTTATGTTTTTCTCTAAACTGTTTAATTCCACTCTTTTTATGTGAAAGAACTTTTTATAGTTGTTTTTCAATCTGCATGAGTGATTTTATTGCCTCTTTCTCTACTGCCCCATTCAGCAACTATAGTCATGACTTCTTTAAGTGATTTTTATACAGACATAATTTCTCTGTGGTCTTTTTGATGATCTCTAATTATTTGTTGATATGTAAATACTTACATTCTTTCCCCTTGGTTTTAAGGATTATTTGCGTGCTATGGTTCATATAATCCCTTTCATTACACTTCCGACAGTTGAGAAAAAGGTTTGTCTAATCAGTGTTGTGTCTGAAATTATGTTTACATTGCATTTTCATATTTTATTCCATCATTTTCATTTTAGAATAGAGTTTTGGATAACAAAATGGCAAAAGTTTAGATATCAGATTCACTATTTTCAAGTGTAGTAATCTTCTGTTTTAGAAATTTCTGAGTTGGTTAGGCATTTGGGAAATCTGTTTGTTTTATAGCAGAACATAGGCAAAACTCTACAGTTTCAATCTGGTCTCTTTACTGTCTTTTCCACAGTGTCAGAATTCAAGGAATTTTCTCTGTATATCAGTGTGAGTACATGGTACAGCTTTTTATTTAAAAATAGGGTTGTTTAAGTCTCTGTGTTGCAACCTTTAAGAATATACAATTGAAAGAGTATATATTAGAAAGTCAAGCAAATGAAGTGATCTTGGTCAATAAACTGGTTTTTCTAGTACAAATGTGATGCAACTCTTTCTTACATTCCAAGGTATTAGTACCTCTAAAAGCAATGTTCTTAGAAAAGTCTTTCTGAAAATTGACCATAACTAAAATGTGGGAGATAAGGAAGTGCGATGTATTTTCAAGATGGTATCTATCAGTGCAGTATAACAAATTTCTTCCCAAAGTTCTTTGCATTTTACAAAGCCTTTTCACCTCATGCATCTGAGAAGACAGTGTTACAGTTATACTTTTAGAGGGGCAGGTTATCACATTGGAGAAAGAAGAGAAAATCCACTCTATCTTTTTCCTTCAACTAAAGGAGAAGGACTGAGGCAGAAGAGGTGAAACTAGATTTTTCAGGTGTTACACCAAACAGCTTGATTAAGAAACACCAGTAGAGTGTACCATGGTCCTCAAATAGAAGTAAGCATACCGTATTTACTTCTAGATTGTAAGTATGATGTTTACTTGTTTCAAAGATTTTTGTATCTTTTCAAGCAGAAAATCATCCATATGTGTCACTTTTATTAATCAAAAGAAGACCAGAAAAAATAACTAGCAACCTAATGGGAAAAAAGGCTTATTACATGAATCAAAAAGGAAGACTAAGGGAAAGATTAGCCCCTTCCTGCTGATTGTGGGAGTGGGTTTCACTTTTACTAGTTTGTGTGTGTGTGTGTGTGTGTGTGTGTGTGTGTGTGTGTGTGTGTGTGTGTATGTGTGTATGTGTGTGTATTTGTGAAGGTTACAGGCCTTGAATTTAGGACCTGGGCACTGTCCTTAAGCTTTTGTGCTCAAGTCTAGTGTTTTAACACCTGAGCCACAACAGCACTTCTGGCTCTTTTTTTGTGTGTGTGGGTTAACTGGAGGGCAGAATCTCATGGAATTTCTTGCCCAAGCTAACTTTGAGCTATGATCCTCAGATCTCGACCTAATAAGTAGTAGGCATGATATACTGGTGCCCAGAGGTGTTCTTCCATTTTAAGGCATTAATGATTTATGCCAGGAAAGATGTCTTATCCTGTGTCACTTTTTACTTTCAGTCCTCATGAATTATCTGCTGTGGCATTAATTCAACTTTTCATTGCTTCTTGGTATTTTTATTTTGTCAATAAAACTTCTGTTGTGTTTTTCTTCAAAATTGGGTAACACAACTTAAATGTAGACATCATTGATCTCTTTGCTTGAAGAATAAGTAGCTAATCCATAATGGTACCTTTCACTTTCACCAACCATCCTCTATGAAACATATTTATGTGTTGTAGTCTTCATTTGAACAGCAGATTTTGTACAGAGGTACAAGTTCTCTTAACAACTGTGTGCCTGGCTTAAAATTCCTGGTTCTGAAGTATGTGATACTGATCTGATAGGAAATACTTTGAATTGAATTGAAATACTTTGAATCTAAAATAATGGATGAGAAGCAACCAATGTGATAACACACCTTGGCTAACAGAGTTGTAGTTATTCAGTGGTCCTAACAGAGTTTTTCTTTGACATCAACTAATAACAAGCAAGTAGATTAAGGATCTATAAGCAATAATATCAGAAGTTGTGCAGCTCAAAGCCAGGGCAAACCTCCAGCACCACTATCCTTTGGTATATATTTTGTTGTTTTTAGTGTCTAATAAATATACTACCAAACCTTCTTGGTATTTTCAAATTTGTTTTCTCTCTGCATTCAGCAGTTCAAGACACATTAGATTTATCTATGATTATTTAAAGAGATTTAAGCTGAAGAAACACACTGCTTCTCTGTGGTGAGTCTTTAACTCAGGACAGATACACTGTCCTGTGCTCTTTTTTGGTCAAGGCTAGCACTCTACCACCTTCAGAAACAGCTCCACTTCTGATTCTCTATTGGTCTATTGTAGGTAAGTGTCTCATGGATATCCTGCCAGGGCTGGCTTTGAACCATGATTCTTAGATCTCAGCTTCCTGAACAGCTAGGATTACATGTGAGCCACTAGTGCACATGAAAAATTATAGTTCTAGTATCAGCCTGAATTGTATATATATAGCATTTGATCTTAATTCTCTGCCTCTAAAAAAATGACTAGTTTTTAGTTCCTTTACATTTGTGTGTATGTGAGTGTGCACATTTGTGTTCCTATTCGTGTGTGTGTGTGTGTGTGTGTGTGTGTGTGGGTGTGTGTCCATGAAAGGATGGATTTCTGTATCTTTCCTGGAGGAACTGAAGTCAAACTAGGTGACACCATTGTACTATGATAGTAACAGTATATACTCTTTTTGTGCCTAACCTGAAGTTAAATAGAGCAAATGCCTGAAGACATCATTCTGTGGAGCTCTTAGGAACTCATGCCACCCAAACCTCTGCCCCACTAGTGAATACTAACTATACATGCATAAATTATTATGTGTATATTTAATATGTACTTCCCTGGGATACTTGCTACCAATTTGAATGCTCTGTTCATCTCATTACCCCTCATTTAAGTGGGTAGCAAGCATTTGAATATCTTCTTTCATTGCCTTGCTATCACCAATGTCAACACCAATGTCTTCTCTACAATTGACTATAATATTTGCACAATATTGACAGAATGTCTTAATCATCATCGCTAGTCTCTTTTTTCTAACTCAGATTTGATAATCTGCTCTTTTCCTGATTGACAAAATGTACTCTGAATTTTGCATAGTGGAATTCATGTGGGGAACTCATTTTTGGATGAGAGTTAATTGTTTGCTACTGAATGAGTAATTAATGTTTTACATAGCAACATTAATCCAATCTATTGATGCAATTATTAAAATCCAGAGAAGACAAACCTGAACTTCAATAGAAACTGAAGTATTTTAACCATCTTTTTATACAATTACTGATGATATAGAAATATTTGCTAGGTAATATTCCATTTCAAAGGAAAAGAAATATAAAGATTTTTGCCAATATAGTTATATTTCCAATTCAATACATAGTTATATTTTCAATTCAATTGCCAATTCCAATTCAAAACAGCCAAGTGCTGCTGGCAAAACTGGCTACTCAGGAGGCTAAGATCTGAGGATTGCGGTTCAAAGCCAGCACACACAGGAAAATTCCGGAAAATCTAATCTCCAATAAACCACCAAAAAACCAAAGTGGCACTGTGGCTTAAGTAGTAGAATGCTAGCCATGATCTGAAAAGTTCATGGAGAGTACCCAGGCCCAGAGTTCCAGTCCCACAACCGACAAAATAGTAAAGCAATAGAAGTCCATTGTTAGCCCACAATCACTCACTTATTATAAATAATACTGTCAGAGGAAATGCACAATGAGCAATAGATGATGGCAATAGATGCCATTAGGTGACCATGTGTTTTAAATAGTCAAATCTTGAACAGAATCCGAAAATTTAGTCCATTAAATAATGAACAATGCATTTCTTATACAATTAAAATATTGGACATTGAATATTTACTTAATATCAAGAGATGTAGAATCTATTGGTATCATACAAAGTATACATCTATAATTTTGTATGTAAAATATTTTAAAGGTATTAAACAAGAATATGTTTAAAATAAATACAACCATGGATAAGCAAACAATTGTAAATCTATATTTTCGTGAAACAGAACTCCACACATCCAATGCATCATGATACACATTTAAAGTGTATTTTAATGATATAAATCAATTCTTGAAATTCTAAAGAAATTTAGAGAAAGTAGAGGAAAAAGAGTTGATGTTAGGTGAAATGAACCCAAGCTAAAGACTCAATTTTTTTTTCTTTCTTGCTATTGTTTCTAACATATTTATAAGATGTTTTTTGTTGCTTTGCATGTCCCTCCCCTTTTTGTTGGTTTGCATTTCCCTCCCCCACGGTATAACCCCTGTTTTCACTGTATTTGATGTTGGTATAATTTGGGGAGGGGAAGGGAAAAAACAAATTGTTTAAATAGGGATACAGGTGGACCCACTGCAACAATGAGATGTACAAGACGTTATGTCAGAAAACGAACTTTGCAACTTTGGCGGGAGTTGGGGTCAGGGAGGAGCTGGGAGGGCAGAGATGGTAAGGGGAAATTAAGGAGGAGGCAACAATGCTTGATAAGAAATGTACTCATTACCTTGCTCATGTAATTGTAACCCCTCTGTACAGTATTTTCAAAATAAAAAAAAGCTTATTAATTAAAAAAAGAGAATGAAGGAGGAAAGGAAACAGAGAGGATGGGGAGAGACTGATCCAACAAAACAAACTTACAGATGTGGCAAAAAGCAGATATATGAATAGAACTCTACAACTATTATAGAAAACACACTAATAAGTGTATGAAATATGGAACGTTGTTAAGTAGAAAATATTAATGAAATATATTTGAGTATTAAGAAGCATAGTGATGTATAAGAATGACAAAATAAATGAATATACAAAAGTATCCATAATCCATAATTTTTCTGAACGCAAAGCACTGCCATAATAATTCTCAGCGTTGTGTGTATTATTCAAACCATTAATCCAAAATTCTGCAGCTGAAATTAAAATTCCCGTATGCTTCTGTTCAATATTAATTAGTTATGTAGCCCATGCTTTCAGTTGTTGAATTTGTCACTCCATGTCACCTGTAATGCATTGGGACAGAGAATCAAATCACACTCTGAGGCTCCAAAGTCATACTATACAGAACACTTTTGACTGCTCCTTATGCTAAAACCAACACAAAGCACTTGCTCTGTTCAAGAACATTTCTAAGCACTAGGAAATTGACATGTGAAAGATGTCTGTTTTCTTTATAGTCTAATGGTAATTTTGAAGAAGATGGAGACCTTGTCCATAAAAAGGACTTGAATTTAATACAATCAAAGGTACTTATATTACTGAGTAGTTGAATAAACATACAGAAAACAGAGTAGAAAAAATAACCCTACAAGTAATTCAAACTCTGTGATTCTTTTTCATGGAGCAGTATCATCTATAGTTACAATTAAATTAATAAGTGAGGAAAGAAATACTGATGCTACAATTCTAATACATAACTTTTGCATTGAAAGGAGCAGGGATTTTTGGGGAGAGAGAATGTATTTCTACCTAAATCATGCAATTACCTGTCAGACTAGCCATCTTATACTCTCAGCAAGGGGTACAATCAAATCAACAGGCAGCCTTTCCCTCCTGATGTGATTCCCCAAATACAGGATCAAAACTTGCACTGCAGACAAAATGAGGAAGCTTAGAAATATCTGGTATGTGCCAGTTAATATTCAGCGTTTTACCCAAAAATTCCAATGTTTCAAAGAATAGCATTATTAAGCATAGTATTTATTTTTTTTTTAATGTTTTTAATTTTTTTTGTTTATGTGGCACTGACGAGTGAACCCAGGGCCTCATGCATGCCAGGCAAGCACTCTACCACTGAGTCACATTCCCATAAGCATAGTATTTCTATAAGCATAAATCTAGACAGTTACATCAATGCTGTTATAGATTCCACATCATATAACAACCTTGATCTCTAATGAGACCAAAGAACTATTGACAAGTGAGAGACTTTTAAATGGTAGAGATTAGTGCTGAGAAAACAAATCCTAGTCTCCAGCCCTATGCACTTTTCCTGAATTCATGTCATTATTCACAGTATCCTACTCATCAGAGACATGATGAGGACCAAGGAAGAATTCTATTTGAAGCTTTAAAAGTAGAGTGTAGGGTAAATCACATGTCTCTGTTTTTAGACAATTACATGAAGCCCCAGTCTAATCTCATTTTCTTCGTATTTATGCAGTGGCCATGCTGTGAGAATATTCTCATACAGTGTTCTTCACTGATTCTTCTCACCAAATATGCCCAAATAGCAGTGAATGGAACATATACAGAAGCCAGCAAAATAAATATTTAATACACATAAAGTGATCCTCTGATGCTTTGTTACAGCATAGAAACCTGCTAGGGAAAAAGCAGTTTATATTTTATGATAACATTCTAAACAAACATTCAGAAACAAACTAACTTTGTATTGGAGGGTGTTGGTTAGTGATCCTCGGGCTTAAAATCACTGTCTGGACACTCTCCTTGAGCTTTTTTTGCTCAAGGTTAGCACTCTACCACTTGAGCTCCAATCCTACTTGAGCTTTGGGGTAGTTAATAGAGATAAGAGTTTCACAGAACTTTCTGTCCATTTGGGCTTTAAACTAACACGAGCCACCAGTGTCTACCCCTGTTAATTTATTTACTTCATCTTCTATCTAGTAGTCAATTAATACATTTTCTTAAGTTAAAAATACTTAAATGTGCAATACTAGGTTGTTTCTAAGTACATAGGGCATAAAGGTTGTGTGTGTGTATGTTTGTGTGTGTGTATGTGTGTGTGTGTGTGTGTGTGTGTGTGTGTGTGTGTGTGTGTGTGTGTGTGTGTGTGTGCCAAAACTAAGGCTTGAACTGGGCTTTGTAATTGAGTTTTACTTGATCCACAGCTCCATTTCCATGATTCTGGTGATTAATTGGCAAATAGAATCTCACAGGCTTCCCTGCTAGGAATGATTTTAAGTCATATCACTATCTCAGTGATCTAAATTGCTTGTTTTACAGGAGTAATTTACTAGAAACAAACAAGTATAACTTCTAAGGGTGAATTTTGCATCATTAGAGTTAGATCCAACACATTTTCTAGTTCCAATGGCCCACTATATCATATCTTCAGATAAAGACAGTTAATGCCATGGAGTGTATACAGAGAAAACTTTCCTACTTTTACCTGAAGTTGAAGACCTGGAAAATTCCAAAGGTTCACAATGTCACACTCTGCCTCTAACTTACTTCTCTCATGCAAAATCACTTGATATCCAGCAGGATTGTCAAATTGTATGTTCATCAGAAAGGGTACCGCTAAAAGAATTACACCATCTTATGTTGAAGTACATCCCAGAGTTAAAACAGAAAATCTGATTGTGTTTAATTTCAGATTCATAATTTGAAAATAGCACAGATCGGTGATGAATTGTTATGTAAGAAATTCTAGGATTCCTTATCTTAGGGTTCATTTTACCTAACATCAACATGTCTGACTGTTTCAACTATTCTCAGACATATATTAGTTATTGTAAATAAGGGAAACCATGGGACTTATGTTTCTTTGGGCCTGGCTTAATTCACTTAAAATATTTTTTTCCAAGTCTTTCCATTTCCTAACAAATAAGGCAATGTCATCTTTCTGATGGAGGCATAGAAATCCATTGTGTGTGTGTGGGTGTGTGTGTGTGTGTGTGTGTGTGTGTGTGTGTGTGTGTGTGTGTGTGTGTATTTGTGTGTGTGTGTGTGTGTATAATATTTTCTTGATCCATTCATCTACTGAGGGGCATCTCAGTCAGTTTTTCTTTCTTGCTATTATTTCTAATGTGTTTATAATATGATTTCTTTGTTGCTTTTTATGTCCCTCCCTCACGGTACACAAACCCCTGTTTTTACTGGATTTGATGTAGGTATAATTTGTGGATGGGAAGTGAAAAAACAAATTGTTTAGATATTGATAGAGGTGGACCCATTGCAACAATGAGATGTACAAGATGTTCTGTGGAAAAAAATCTTTACAACTTTAGCGGGGAGGTGGGGGGAAATGGGGGCAGGGATGGTAAGGGGAAACTAAGTAGGAGTCAACAATACTTGATAAGAAATGTATTCATTTCCTTGCTCATGTAGTTGTAACCCCTCTGTATGGTATTTTAACAATCAAAAAGACATATTAATAAAAAAAGAAGAAATTCTAGGGAGAATAATCAAAATAAACTTTTGAATTCCTGGTCACTCAGCAAAGAAGTAAAAAAGGTTCTCTTCAAGAAAAGCCAATTCCATGTAAAGAATCACGAATGGGACTATTCACAGCTGTATTTTTCTACAATAACTAATGTCTACAGTGTGAGATTTGTAAAAATTTTAATACATAGAACAAATCTAGATCACTTTTGAAAAGTATAGATAATTAGTTTTAGCAGGTTGTGCTTGGTTTATACTTATGAAACTCATAGGAAAAGGGTGAATTTTTACTTTTCAAAACATAACCTATGGGCATGTTGAGCTTATTTGTAACTAAAAGGAATTATGGAAAGGTCGAATACATTTTGTCCTTGTAAATGTTTTGTTTTTACTTAAGCACGTGAACCCATATCTAGAGTACCTCACAGAAATTTGAATAATTATAATTTGTTAGGTTTTGGAAAAATACCTTAAGTTTTTAATTTTCCACACTAAGAAACCTCTCTAGGAAGTGACTTTTCTGTAAGTGTGTACCATCCAAAAAAGAAGGCCTTATATTTGCAGGGAAAGGAACTCTCCCTTTTCTGTTTCCCATTGTTTGTATTGTTTGATAAATAATCATCTCATGGAGAGCCTACGCCACAGCATGAACAGCATTGTATATATTGTAACTTTGTCCACACATAGTCATGTCAAAAATATGCCTAGGTAACCAGTCAAAGGAGTTATCAGGAGGACATTTCTCAAACATTAGTCAGACTTAGAATCTGAACAATCAAAAAAGAGAAACCATAGCCCAGGAAGGAAAAACAATTTCTGGGTATTTGGAAGGAATAACTGTCTTAAGAAAATCTCTGAATCCAGAAATATCTGGGTGATGGTGCAAAAAATGAGGTACATGAAATCAATCTAGCATGAAATACTTCCTTCTCATCATTAAATCCCAATGTGAGTTCACAATGCAAACTTTGCCTTTTATTAAAAATTGCTCAAAACACACTGTTTAGTCCAACAGGGATTCATTATTCCCATATATAATGAGGATATTTGCTGAAGATGTATTAATCTGGATATAATGTTCCATAATTTTGAATATTTATGAAATGGCATTGTTTAGGAGTTCTTTCTATTGCAAAGGCTACACAAATTCATTTCTTAGTCATCTCTTCTTTCAATTCATGAAGAATCCTCAAACCATTCTCATCTTGTATTATTAACAGTCCCAATCAGCTGAAGTGAAGCAATAACGATACCAGAGCAGTGGCTATTGGTGTGTCCTCTCAAGCAATCCGATAGAGAACAGGAAACTTATTGTTGTTCAGGGTGTAATCAAAAGCTCCAAAATAAGCTAAAGGGAATGAACATTGGATGCTACATAAATGAGAAAATTTCTATCCACCATAATCGCTGTAATAATGTATATTATATAACTACTTGAAGTAGGTGGAAAATTGATTTTTCTTGTAATTTTCAAAAATATAAAAATTAAGATTTTTTTGTTTTTTGTTTGTTTATTTTTTTCTTTTTTTGTGCCTGTCCTGTCACTTTAATTCAAGATATGAGTGCTGTTTCAGAATCTCTCTGTGATGAAGGTTAGTCCTGTAAAACTTAAGCCACAGCACCATTTCTAGCCTATTCTCAGTAGTTTGTTGGAGATAAGAGTCTCATGAACTTTTCTGCCATGACTGCCTTCAAACCACAATCCTCAGTTCTTAACCAACTGAGTAATTAGGATTACAGGCCCCATGGATAAATTTCTTAAACAGTTGTACAATGTATCAATTGGTTTGGACAATATCTCTTGGACTTTGTTACAGTTTCCTTCAACTGCTCCAATCTATAAAAACACCACCCATCCCTTTTCTTTCCTAGTTCCATTTTCACATATGTACATTGAATCTTAACATAGTATTTTCTCAACCATCGACTCCCTATTCCTTTGCCTCTTTTCAATTCTTCTTTAACACCTACCCCACTGAGACAATATATGATTCATCTTTGTACTGTTCACATTTGATACTGTTAGTTGGTCAAAGAGGTTACACCATAAAATTTTACTTCTATGTGTACTCTACTTTAGGCAGCTTGATCAGATATACATGACAATGGATATGTGTGTTTTACTTTTTTCTTTTGGGGACACAGACCCCATTTCTCTTTCTGAGACTGATTTACTTCAACATACCTTGCACATGAGCATGCATGTTTGTGTGTGTGTGTGTGTGTGTGTGTGTGTGTGTGAATGTGTGTGTGCATGTGCGTGTGCTAGTTCAGTTTCACAACCTGAGAGCCTCATTCATTTTTTTTTGTTTTTGCTTCAAGGCTAGCATTTACTCATTGAAATACAAATTATTTCCTGCATTTTCATTGTTAATTATAGATAATTTTGCTGAGTAGCTAGGATTAACACATGTGAACCACCCAGCTTAACATATTTTCTTATTCTAAAGTCGTTTTCAACTTCCCAGTTCTTAAAGGAAATTATTGATAAGGCTTAAAACTCTAAATAAACCTGAAATCTGCAGTAACTTTTCCTTTCCCTTTTCCAAGCTAATTAGATTATAGATATCCCATTATCTTTGAATGCATACTTTTTTTGTCAGTTGTGGGGCTTGAACACTGGGCTGTCCCTGTGCTTTTTAGCTCCATGCTAGCACTCTCCTGCTTGAGCCACAGTGCCACTTTTGTTTTTCTTGTGATTTATTGGAGCTAAGAGTCTCATGGTCTGTCTTCCCCGGGCTGGCATTTAACTGTGATCCTCAGGTCTCAGCCTCCTGAGTAGCTAGGATTACAAGAGTGAGCCACCAGAGCTTGGCTGAATGCACTCTTGGATATCACAAAATTTGATAAGTTCCTAAATACCTTTCCCTTTCATCTTTTTTCTTTTTTTTTGCTGTCATTTATGAGGCATTTATTATTTATACCTGGAAGAAACATTGTATACTTGTGTTTAGTTTTCCATTTCATAACAAGATAATGAAGAGTTGGTTTAAAATATGTATTAGTCAAACACAACTGAGTTATTTCTAACTGTCTTTGAAATATAAAGAAAACTATATCTACATGCAACTTTGTTTATGAGCATAAGAAGTTTTAATCTCATAATTTGGTTATGATATCAATTTAGATCACCTCAGAGAAAACAAAAGTATGTGTTCTCATGAAAACCCCAATCAATTATTTTAGCATGCCTCTTAATTTTTCTATCCCATTTTTCTTGTCTTCTGTTCCTTAGTTGTGAGGGGATGCCATTTGTAGATGGGCCATGGAAGAAATGTCAGCAAACACAGAAAAGCCAATCCGGCCAACTATATAGTTTATAGTTATATATTCCATCTAAACTGTTCAGCCATGTACACATAGATAAATCCAACTACTCCAGAAAAAAGAATAATTCCTTGAAATATCTGTTCAGCTAGCTTTCCTTGTAATCCTGGCTGTAGGCCAGCGTCCAGCCTGCAAGGGCTGTGGAGGTGGTCAACCTGAGGCATCATGCACACGTGTATGGTTAGCTGTCAGGCAAACTGGGGGAGAGGAGCAAAGGCTCAGGTCTGATAAACGTTCTAAGTCAAACTTTCCCAGCTTAACTGCTGTTGTTGCAGGCTGCATCTTAGTGGCGATGGCGTTTTCTCAGCCTCCTTTCATTCTTTTCTAATACCTGAAAGGGCACCAAGTTAGACATTTTAAAGTATCTCCTCACTTGTCCTACTTTCACCTATTGAATCTTGTAGAAGTCCAGTAGTGTCCAAGTCTGGGAAGATTTTAATCCTGATGAATCTGTAAACGCTATAGACTTAGTCTTTCATACAAGAGTAGTTTGGGATCTCGAACTTCCTAAAGAGGCAAATGAAGGGATCTGTAAATGCGGTCCAACTTCCATATTGAACCTCATATATATCAAATCCCAGAATCAAGTTATGTAAAAGATCATGTTTTTAAAAAAATCTCAATAGTAAAATCCAAGCCCAAAACAAATTGTAGTTCTTGAAAATAAGCCTACATAATAAGCATAGAATTTTGAGGAGTTTTTAAAAACTTAAGATTTTGATGGACTGAATGCTTATTTCTCTGCCAATGTATATGTTAAAATATTACCCTAATCAGGATGGAATGCAAATATTGTACTTATGTTTGTAAATAGGAATAGGTAAGGACATGAAGTGAATTTGTTATCAATGAGATTCAGAAACTTACTTAAGCCATGAGAGAGCTTGCTTTATCCCCACTTCCACATGCACCACAGTACAAACCTGTCCCTTAAATATGGAATAGACTTTCATGAGACATCAAGTATTCAGTTGTCTTTATCTCAGAGTAACAATTTCCATGTGTGTGAAAAAACTTTTGTTTTGGTGGGCACCAGTGTTTCACGCTTGTAATCCTAACTACTCAGAAGTCTGAGATCTATCTATCATGGTTCAAAGTCAGCACAAGTAGGAAAGTCCCCGTGGGATATTAACCTCCAATTTACCACTCAAAGCCAGAAGAGATGCCTTGTTTCAAGTAGTAGAATGCTAGCTTTGAGTACAAAGAGGCTCAAGGACAACACTCAAGTCCTGTGTTCAAGCCAGGGAATTAAAAAAAATAAAATTAAAACTTGGGTTTGAGTCAATCAGTTTAGGGTATGTGGTTGTATGGGAGGTCAGGCTAACAAATTTTCAATTTAAGAACATCTTTCAGGAGCAAAGTGTCATTTAGATATGATTCTATAGCAAGCTCTGCTCACACACCCAAAATAGTGAACAACACTTCCTGAAATATCAACCAGGACAAGAGTTCAAATATTAGGTGGGGGAAATGTATTTTCATTCATGTAACACAGACAAAGGGATACATTCAACTCTAAGTAATTCATTCTTAACAGAGGGACATCCAACCTGAGGGATGAGGAAAGAATTGTGAGCAAACTCTACATTTAATCCCAGTTCCAAGGCCACTATGATAAAAGGCAGTAATAACTATTACCTTCACAATATTTTTAGATTGAGATAGTGGTTAGAAAAGAAAACAGGACTAAAAAGTATTAAAGTACATTTGTTTCTATTCTGTCATGTTTGTGCATTCATTCCTATGTATGTATGTGTGCACATTTTAAGGAAATTAATATGAGGAAGTAAAGATGAATTGTTCAAAGAAAGAAACAATAGTGGGAACATCAAAATTCAAGTGAGAATATGAACTTTTTCAATATATAGTGTATATATATTTATATGTATATAAATATATATGTACATTTAAAATTTCTCAACTTATTGCAGTTAGGTTAGTGATATCTTCTATACAGAAGAAAATAGTTACCTTGAAGGAAGTCTAATCAAACATGTAAATATGGTTGACTAAACTGAAAGCAAGGATAAGGACATGTGAAAGAAGTTTTGTCAAAAGTTGACAACAGTATATATAATAGTAAATATTAGTGTTTTGTGGATTCAATAAATGGTTGAGGATGCCAACAAGTTAAAATGCTTGTTCTAATAAGTAATGACAGTATTTAAAATTCTATGTACACAAGGATAAAAATATATACTAAGATACAAAAACATAAAATGCTAATCAAATTTTTGTCAATGACATCTACACATCTATAGCAAGCTATTGTATGATCAAGCTGTCAAAAGTGAATTTTGTATGGAAGATTCTCTAGAATAGGAGAGAAATGGAACTCATAACACTTAGGTGTGCCCCTGTTCCTCTAACAGTTGACTCCTAAATATAATACATACATACCAGCAGGGCATGGTAGAAGTCCTTAGGAAGTCTTTACAGTACTGAAAAAATGCATTTTATCCACCAAGATTACTGTACCTTGCTAAGGTATTTTTCACAAGTGAATGATAAAGGACAAATGCACGAAAATACTTCCAGAGTGGTGCAATTAAAAGAATAAACCTCCACCATACATATCCGACAAAACTACTGAAAAGTTTTAGTCCAAAAAATACAAACATTATCCAACAAGAAAAATACACAGAATGTATAAAAGTTTCTAGTAAGGCAATAGACTGGTAATGGCAGAATTTTAAATTCTGGGTGGACATCTGGCTGGTAGGTTTTTAACTCTGTCATTTCAGTGCCTGGGACTGGGAGTTTCCTTGACTCTCCCCATGTACTGACCCGATTCATGTGTGGACCAGCTCAGGTGCCATTACACCATGTCATATGTCTCCATGTTAATGTCCTGTCTCCTGTCTCCTGGCTGTTCTCTGGTCAACGTGGCATCCAAATTCATTCAGCAATCCATTGGAGCTGAATTGGTTTGTTATATTGTTTTTGTCTTTTGTTTCCTCTGTGGTCTGTTTCCTGTGTTGTGTATTTGCTGGCTGCAGGTTTTTGAAATTAGCCACCTGTACAACACTAGCATTCCAATAAAAACTCTTTTATCACCACTGATCGAGCCTCCATGGTCAAAACTATTTCCATTAGAGAGTGCAACCAGCACCAGAGTAGCCCAGAAGGAAATGTAAATAGGAAAGGGACAACATAATATTCATTCCTTAATCTTGATCCTAACACAGGGAGGTGATGTGACTATAGGCCATGGAAGGAAATTCTGCCCTGGCCCCTCAAGCACTTGTCTATCTCTGGGATTGGGTACACACCATCTGCTACTAGCAGATAGTCTTGTGTGTCCCTTTCCCATCCCTTCCCAGCATCTCTCCCACCCAATCCTCACCCCCCACCGAAGTTGAAAAGTTCATTTTCGACATGACAACTTGTACTTCTCATTGTTGCAACGGGTCCACCTGTATCCTTATTTAAGGGAGTTGTTTTTCCCCTTCCACTGCACAAATTATATCGACACCACATAGTGAAAGCAGGGGTTATACTGTGGGGGAGGGACATACAAAGCAACAAAGAAATAATCTCATAAATGCGTTAGAAACAAAATGCATGAAAGAAAAAAACATTTAAATACATATCTTAGGGTTCATTTTCCTAACATCACCTTATCTGAAATTTTCTGCT
Organism: Dipodomys merriami; assembly: GCF_024711535.1. Classification (NCBI taxonomy): domain Eukaryota; kingdom Metazoa; phylum Chordata; class Mammalia; order Rodentia; family Heteromyidae; genus Dipodomys; species Dipodomys merriami. Next base: position 16,502 of record NW_027203445.1, on the reverse strand, counting down.
TGATTCATACATATACGAGATATTGCAAATTAGGGAAACCATGGGACCTGTTTCTTTGGTCTTGGCTTACTTCACTTAATATAATTTTTTCCAAGTCTTTCCATTTCCTAAAAAATGGGGCAATGCCATTCTTTCTGATGGAGGTATAGAATTCCATTGTGTATACATACCATATTTTCTTGATCCATTCATCTACTGAGGGGCATCTGGGTTGGTTCCATATCTTAGCTCACCAACAACGAAGTAAGGATCCCTTCTGTCCACATCCACTCCAACATTGATTGTTATTAGAGTTCTTGATTTTTGCCATTCTAACTGGTTTGAGGTGGTATCTTAATGTAGTTTTGATTTGCATTTCTTTTATGGCTAGGGAGGTTGAGCATTTCTTCATGTGTCTATTGGCCATCCTTCTTTCTTCTTCAGAGAAGTTTCTCTTTAAGTCTTTAGCCCACTTATTTATAGGGCATTTGTTTCTTTGAGGATTTGTTGTAGGGGGATTTAATTTTTTGAGTCCCAAGTATATTTTAGATATGAGACCCTTGTCCGTTGTATGGCTAGTGAAGATCTTCTTCCAATCCTTAGGCTTTCTATTGATCTTGCTAGCTATGTCCTTTGCCATGCAGAAGCTCTGCAACTTCATGCAATCCCATTTGTCCAACCTTTCTTTGATTCATTTTGTTTCCGGGTCTCTATTAACAAAATTTCGGCCTGCGCCAAGGAAACCTAGGGTTTCTCCTATTCCATCCTGTAATGTTTTCAGAGTGTCTGCTTTGACTTCGAGGTCTTTGATCCATTTGGAGTTGATTCTGGTGCAGGGTGATATATAAGGATCTAGCTTAACTTTGTACAAGTAGTTAACCAATTTTGCCAGCACCATTTACTGAAGAGGCTGTCTTTCTTCCATTCTATTTTTTTAGCTCCCTTATCAAAGATTAGATGGCTATAGGTCTGTAAGTTAATTTCTGGGTTTTCAATACTATTCCATTGGTCCTGAGGTCTTTTCTTGTGCCAATACCAAGCTGTTTTGATTACTATGGCTTTATAGTAGAGTTTGAAGTTTGGTATTGATATTCCTCCAGCAGTGTTCTTTCCGTTGAGTAGCATTTTTGCTATTGGGGGTCTTTTATTGTTCCATATGAATTTTTGGATTGCCTCTTCTATTTCCTTGAAGAATGAGGTTGGAATTTTGATAGGTATCGCATTGAATTTGTAGATAGCCTTGGGAAGTATTGCCATTTTTACGATGTTAATCTTTCCAATCCAGGAGCATGGGAGATTTTCCCATTTTTTTAAGGTCTGTTTTGATTTCCTTTTTCAAGCTTTTAAAGTTTTCATCATCGAGGTCTTTCACTTCTTTGGTTAAGTTAATTCCTAGGTATTTTATTTTTTGTGGCGCTATTACAAATAGAGTTGCTTTCCTAATTTCAGCCACACTTTTCTTATTGTTGGCATACAGAAAAGCCATTGATTTTGGGGGGTTAATTTTATACCCTGCTACTTTGCCAAAGTTTTGAATCAGCTTGAGTAATTTGGGAGTGGAGTGTATGGGATTCTTTATGTACAAGATTATGTCATCTACAAAGAGAGATACTTTTATTTCTTCCTTTCCTATTTGGATCCCCTTTATGTTTGCATCTTGTCTTATTGCTGTAGCTAGGCATTCTAATACTAGATTGAAGAGAAGTGGAGAGAGTGGACATCCTTGTCTTGTTCCTAAGTTAAGAGGGAATGGCTTTTTTTTCACCATTAAATACAATTTTCTCCTTTCTCCTTCACAAATTAAAACATCAAATACAGTGAAACCAGGTGTTATACCATGAGGGAAGGCCATACCAAGCAACAAACAAATCACCTTATAAATATGTTAGAAACAATTGCATGAAAGCAAAAATATTTGAATCCTTATCTTGGAGTTCCTTTCACCTAACATCAATTTATCTGACCTTTCCTGCTTGTCTCAGACATATACTAGTTATTGCAAACAAGGGAAATCATGGGCCCTATGTTTTTTTGGGCCTGGCTTTCTTCACTTAATATAATTTTTTCCAAGTCTTTCCTGCCACAGCACACCACCAGCTACAGACCTCGTGAGTAACCCAACTGGGTCTAATCTCTGGGGGTGGCAATTCCATGTGGAATCCCAAAGCCCTCTGACCCAAATCCACTTCCAAAAGAAGGGATCATACCAGCACAAAACACGGCCATAAGCTTTGTTCCTAAGGCTGGTGTGGCTACCTGGAAAAGCCTGGGACACAGCTGCAGGCCTATGATAGCAGTCTACAAACCTGAAACCCCCAAAACTCCCTGCCACCAGACCTGAGAGTGTGACTCTAGATGACAGGCACCCTCTCCCATCAAAAGGCCATCTACTCCCAACCAAGCCACAAGGAAAGTTGACTACAGCAAGACATACAATGTTCTATCAGGAATCTGCTCTGAGATCTATGGGGAGACTAAAGCTCCCATAAAGAACTCCCCAAAAAACAATTCTTCAGTTTTTATTCTTGTTTTTGTTGTTTTGTTAGGCTTTATGTCTGATCTTTTGTTGGTTGTTTTTATTTCTACGTATTATTTAAGTGTACGATTTAAGTGTATTGTGATTTAGGATTTGCTATTTCTCTTAAAGCTTCTATTTTTCATTATTATTTGGTTTCTTCTTCCACTTTCTGATCTAATTTGTCAGATTTTTATTCTTTATTTTCTTCTAACTCTCCCTTTCTCCTCTCTCTCCACATTATACTAATACTCCATCAGAGCTACCCTGCCTAGTTCTATACACAAAGTAAGGCCTCCTTCTACGTGTGTAAACAATAATTACAGGAGTTAACTTAGATTAAGCGACTCTCTAATAATATTTGAAAAATCTTTCTCTAATCTCAGCAACTTTCCAAATACACTTCTTTTTCTTACCTTCATCTCGATCTCTAAGCTACTCCCTACATAACGTTTCTTCAAATTCTTTTCCACCTCTGACACTTGATAACAAGGTCTTTATTCTCATTGTACTACATACATATACCCCTCCCCCAAGCTGTTCTTATCCCTCTACTATCATTATACCCAAGTTCTTTTCTGAACTTGAAATCATATCTCTCCAATCCTAACCCTTCAATTCTCCATCTGCTCCAGCCCACTGATTCCTAACGGTTAATATATGAACCAACTTACATTTGGTTCTATATTTGACCACAAAATTGGTTCCATTTGACTATTTTGAGTACAAGGGGACCATCTTGTTAACTCTAAGGAGCAGAGTACTTATCACCCATACCCAGGATGTCACAAGTTACAACTATACATAATCTTGACCCTGAAGCCACAATATCCCTCTCCAAGCAAAGAAAAAGAGAGCTAAATAGGAAAACACGTACACATAACTTTGAAACCTTAAGATCTATATATGTACATGACACTGGGTTGGCTCTGCTCCCCCTCCCCCATAAAAAGACTGTCCTACTGTCATACCAATGTGATTCTTGTCTCCAAATGGGTAGAACCAACTGCAGAAACACAAGGAATATGGCCAATCAAAAACCTCAAAACTATCTCCACACAAACAAGCTACAGAACAGTCCCAGAATAACCTAGAGGATAATGTTCATGATAGATTAACTGCAAGGCTAGTAAACCTGCTGAATGAAAAATTGGATACCCTGAATAGGTTATTCTGAGAGTGTGATGAGGCCAACCAGAAGCTAATAGATGACTTCATAGCCTCCAGAAATAAAAAGATAAAGGAACTCCAGCAGAGGAATAAAGAAGCTAATAAAAAGATAAGGACCCAGATTAAGGAGTGGAAAGAAAAGTCTGGCAACCAATGCCAGAAGGTAAGGCAATCTATTCAAGACTTAAAAGAAAACTTTAATAAGGAGTTGGCCACCATTAAGAAAGAACAGCAATAAGAAGGGTGATAGAAAGTGAAGTAAAATGTCTTCAAAGAAAAATGGAGGAGGCTGAAGAAAGAATGTTGGATGCTGAAGACAGTTTAGACCAGACATTCCATTGTGACATCACAAACTCTCCAGTGTGACATATCATTGTCATTATGACACCATAAGCTCAATTTGACATCACAATATGACAATGACATCATAGCATTATGACATGACATTGTCACTGTGGCATCATATACAAATTGTGAATGCCTATTCTGGGATTGATTTCTATTTCAAATATGTCATATGGGTTGATAACAGAAACCCATTGTGACCTCATAGCCATTGTGAGATCACAATCCATTTGTCACATCACATTGCCATTATGATATTACTAACATACTGTGACTTCACAAAAATGTTTTGTCCTCATAAATTTTGTAACATGTCACCATTTTGATATCTGAGGCACTTTGTGAGCACACAAATTGTTTTCGTCCTCATAATTTTTAAGGTATGACATGTGATATCAGAAATCCACTGTGACATGACCCTTGTGTCATTATACTGCCAGACGTCATGACCGTAATATCACATTTTGACACCACCAACCTCTTAGTACTTCATCAATGTTGTGACAACAAATAACTTTGGAGACATCACAGTCCCTGTGTGAACTCATATACTCATTTTGAACAAATGAGAATTGAGTTCCAGCATTCCATTTTGACATCACCAACCCACTGAGACAACACAAAGTATTGTGACATTAACATTAGTATGGCATTCTGAAATAATTGTGACATCAAACATTATTTTGAAATGATATTGTGACATCACTATGCCATCATGATATCACTGTCCCATTGTGTTTTCAAAAATCTAGTATGAGCTCATAACATTTTAGAAAATTCTTGCTGTTTGGGACTTCAAGCTCCTTCTGTGAATGTCTATTTTTACTGTAAACTACTATCAATTAAATTTGGACATATTTTTTTAATTTTATTTTATTTTATTTTATTTTATTTTATTTGAGAACATATTGTACAGAGGGCTTACAATTACATGGGCAGGATAATGCATACATTTCTTACCAAGCATTGCAGCCTCCTCCTTTGTTTACCCTTCACCTCCCTTCCCATCCTCCCCCCTCCCCCTTCCCCCCCAACCAATCATACCTCCCTCCCCCCCCACACACCGACATTGTAAAGCTGGTTTTGACATGACATTTTGTACTTCTCATTGTTGCAACAGGTCCACCTGAATCCTTAAACGACTTGTTTGTCCCCATCTCCTCCACATGTTATACTGACATCAAATATAGTGAAAGTGGGGGTTACACTGTGGGGGAGGGACATACAAAGCAACAAAGAAATAATCTTATAAATGCGTTAGAAACACATGCATGAAAGAAACGAAAACATTAAAATACATATTTAAGGGTTCATTTTCCTAACATCACATTATCTGACCTTTTCCGCTTGACTCATACCTGTACTAGATATTGCAAATAAGGGAAACCATGGGACCTATGCTTCTTTGGGCCTGGCTTACTTCACTTAACATAATTTTTTCCAAACCTTTCCATTTCCTAACAAATGGGGAAATGTCATTCTTTCTGATGGAGGCATAGAATTCCATTGTGTATATATACCACATTTTCTTGATCCATTCATCTACTGAGGGGCATCTGGGTTGGTTCCATATCTTAGCTATGGTAAATAATGCTGCAATAACCATAGTTGTGCTGGTAGCTTTAGTGTGGTCTTGTTTGTAAACATTTGGGTAAATGCCCAAAAGTGCGATTGCTGGATCATAGGGGAGATCTATGTGAAGACTGCTTTCCAAAGTGGTTGAACAAGTTTACATTCCCACCAACAATGAAGTAAGGTTCCTTTCTGTCCACATCCCCTCCAGCATCTGTTGTTGTTAGAGTTCTTGATTTTTGCTGTTCTAACTGGAGTGAGGTGATATCTCAATGTTGTTTTGATTTGCATTTCTTTTATGGCTAGGGATGTTGAACATTTCTTCATGTGTCTATTGGCCATCCTTCTTTCTTCTTCAGAGAAGCTTCTCTTTAAGTCTTTCGCCCACTTATTTATTGGGCAGTTGTTTCTTTGAGGATTTGTTGTTGGGTGGTTTAATTTTTTGAGTTCCAAGTATATTTTAGATATGAGACCCTTGTCCGTTGTATGGCTAGTAAAAATCTTCTCCCAATCGGTGGCCTTTCTATTGATCTTGCTAGCTATGTCATTTGCCCTGCAGAAGCTCTGCAACCTTATGCAATCCCATTTGTCCAACCTTTCTTTGATTTGTTGTGTTTCCGGTCTCTATTCAGAAAATTTCGGCCTGAGCCAAGGAGACCTAGGGTTTCTCCTATTCCATCCTGTAATGTTTTCAGAGTGTCTGCTTTGAGTTCAAGGTCTTTGATCCATTTGGAGTTGATTCTGGTGCAGGGTGATATATAAGGATCTAGCTTTAGTTTTCTACATGTAGTTAGCCAATTTTGCCAGCACCATTTACTGAAGAGGCTGTCTTTCTTCCATTCTCTTGTTTTAGCTTCCTTATGGAAGATTAGATGGCTATAGGTCTGTAGGTTCATTTCTGGGTTTTCAATTCTATTCCATTGGTAAATTTGGACATATTGTGATATTACAAACTCATTGTGACATCAGAAACCCATTGTGACCTCATCACCACTGTGACATCACAAAACAATTTGGGATCTAGAATGCCATTATGACTCACCAAACCATTGTGACATCACAAACCTATTGTGACCTCATGACCAGTATGGCATCACCAACTAATTGTGACATCAATGATCATGACATAACTATGATGTCACAATGACAATGTGAGGTCTTAGTGCTATGATGTCATTATATTTTCTGAAACCACAATGAGGGGATGAACCACTGGTGATGATTTCTCAAAGGGTATGTGGTGTTACAATTGCATCTCTGATCTCAATTTTCATGAGTTCACAACGAGGATATGTGTATTGAAAGGAACTGTGATGACACAAAGGCCATTTTTTTTAAAGGTGCTCAGATGTCATAATAGTTTTGGACTGTCACAGTGTTGATGAATTCAGAATGGAATTGTGATGTCACAACTAGTTTCTAGTATCACAATAAAATTGCAATTTCAATTGCTTCTAGTACAAAATGAGAATACGAGTTCACAAAGGAGCTTGAAGCTCCAAATCCATTGAGTTTTGTAAAATGTTATGAGTTCATACGAGGTTTTTTAAAACACAATGGGACAACTATATCACAATGGCAATGTGATGTCACACTATCATATCATAATAATGTTTTTGTCACAGTTATTTGGTGATTCAATAATAGTAATGAGGTAATAATAGCTTTGTGATGTCACAATGGGTTGGTAATGTCAAAATGGCATGCCAAATCACAATTGTCATTAACTCACAATGAATATATGAGATCACAAAAGGACTATGATATCTACAACAGCATGTGTCACAAATGTTCTGAATTCCTAAGCGATATTAGATTTCACAATGTGCACAATAGTCATGTCTGGCAGTATCATATCACAGTAGTCATGATGTCACAGTGGATTTGTAATATCACATCACACCTGAAATATTTTGAAATAAAAAAAGATTATGAGCTCACAAAGAGCCACCGATATAACAATGGCTGCATGCCAAAAAATTACAGAGGCAGGACAGGTTGGTGATCTCAAAGTGGGTTAGTGATATCACCATGGCAATGTGATGTCATAAGGGGATTGTGTTGTGACAAGGGTTATGAGTTCACAATAGGTTTCTGCTATCAACACACATGCTGCATTTGAATTAGAATGAAATCACAGAATAGGCACTGCCAATGTATCTATGGCATCACAATGTCAATCTGATGTCATAATGCTACAATGTAATTGTAGTTTGGTGATATCACAATGAGCTGATGGTGTCATAATGACAGTGTCATATCATACTGGTGATAATGTGATGGAGGGTTTGTGATGTTACAATGGCATGTCTGTTCTCAATTGTCCTGAGTTCATGATGATATGGGTACACAAAGCAATTGTGATGTTACAAATGCCATGTGTTTTTTCAAAGGTGTTAAGAGGTCAAAATAAGTTTGGGTTGTCACAATGTAATCATGATGTCACAATAGCAATGTGATGTCACAGAGGTAATGAGGTAACTAGGGTTTGTGACATCAAAAAGAGTTTTTAATATCAGAATATGTCCAATATCAATTGCTACTATTTCACTATGAGGATACGAGTTAACGAGGAACTTGAAATCCCAAAGGTCATGAATTTTCTAAAATGTTATGAAGTCTTAATCAGATTGTGAAAACTCAATGGGACAATGATATCACAATGGCAATGTGATGTAAAAATATCATGTCTTAACAATGTACTGATGTCACAATTGGGTGGTGATGCCATACTGGTGATGAGGACACAATGGTTTTGAGATGTCACAATGGGTTGGTGATGTCACTATAGAATGCCCGATCTCAATTTTCATTTTTTTAATGAGTATATGAAATCACAAGGGGACTGTTATACCTCCAAAGGCATGTGTTGTCACAAATGTTCTTCAGGCCTAACAGGTTTGTGATGTCACAATACTTTAGTGATATAACAATGGCAACGTGATATCACAATGGGTTTGTGATTTCACAGTGGTTATGAAGTCACAATGGATTATTGATGTCACAATGAGTTTGTAATATCCAAATCACACCCAAATTCAAATGCTAGTAGTTCACAATGAGGATAGGAGTACACAGCTAAAGCTTGAAATCCCAAAGGCTACACATTTTCTAAATTATTGTGAAGTCACAACTGATTTGTGAAAACCCAATGGGACAGCGATATCACAATGGCAATATGATGTCACAATATCATGCCATAATAATGTTTTGATATCACAATTGGTTATGCCATACTGGTGGTGTAACAATATGTTTGTGAAATCACAATCAGTTGGTAATATAACAATGGAATGGCTGACCTCATTTACATTAATTCACAATGAGTATATGAGTTCAAAAAGAGACTTTGAAGTCTCCAATGGCATGTGTTATCATAAAAGTGATGAAGTCCTTACAGGTGTGGGATGTCACAATTTGACACTATACTCAGGACACCTAGCAGTGTGATGTTACAACAGTCATGAAGTCACAGTTTCTGATATCATGTCATACTTGATATATAATGAGGTCAAAAAACAGATTATGAGATCACAAAGGTTTAAGATATAACAATGGCAGCAGGTCAAAAGTATATGAGGACAGGATAGATTTGTGATGTCACAGTGGGTTAGTGATATCACAATGGCAATGTGATGTCACACTGGATATGAAGTGACAATGGGTTTAGGATGTCAAAATTCATGCCACTTTTGAAATAGATTGAAGTCACAGAATAGGAATTCACAATGTGTCTAGGACATCACCATGACAAAGTGATGTCAAATGGCTATGATCGTCATTGTAGATTGGTGATGTCACAATGAGTTTGTGTCATAAAGACAATGGTATGACAATCGACCTGATGTCCCAAGGGGTGTGTGATGTTACATTTTCATGTGCACATCTCAACTGTTAGTTCACAATGAGGATTCGGGTACACAAAGGAAGTGGGATATCACAAAGATCATGTGTTTATTTTTTTAAAGATTCTAACAAGTCATAATAGATTTGTCATTTCACAATGTGATCTTGATGTCACAATGGCAATGTCATGTCCCAATTGGTTTGTTATGTCACAATAGTGATGAGGTTACCTTTGGTTTGTGATGTCACAATGATTGTAATATCACACTCACAGGTCAAAATTCAATTGCTGCTAGTTCACAATGAGTATACACTGTATGCGCTTCAGGTCCCAAGGGTCATGAATTTACTAAAATGTTATGAGGTCCTATTATACGTTTTTGAAAAATGATAGGACAGTAGTATTACAATACAATGTGATGTCACTATATCAAGACATAATAATGTTTTGATGTCACATTTAGTTGGTGGTGCCATAATATTGATGAGGTTAAAATAGGTGTATATCACAATTTTCTGGCATTGTCACAATTAAATTCTGGATCTCAATTGTCTTTAACTCACAATGAGTATATGAGTTCGCAAAGGGACTGTGATGTCTCCAAAGGCATATGTTATGACAAATGTGACGTCCTAAAAGTTTTGTGATGTCACAATGTGATACAAAGTTCAGGACCTCTGGCAGTGTGATGTCTCCGTGGTCTGAGGTCACTGTTGATTTCTGATATCACATTTCATACTTGAAGTATCATGATTTCAAACACAGATTATGAGTACACAAAATTCCTGATAACACAATGAATGCATGACACAAAAATTATGAGGATAGGACAGATTTGTTATGTGAGAGTGGGTTATTGAAATCACAATAACAATGTGATATGACAAGGGGATTGTGATGTCACAAAGCTAATGGAGTCACAATGGGTTTCTGACATCAACCAACATGCCACATTTGAGACAGAATGGAATCACAGAATAGGCATTCACAATGTTTCTAGGATGTCACAATGACAATGTGATGTCAAAATACAGATATAATTGTAGTTTTGTGACATTTTATTTAACAATTCATCTACAGAGGGGCAGCTGGGTTGGTTGTATATATTAATTATGGTGAATAATGCTGCAATAAAACATAGTTGTGTTGGTAGATTTCTTATGGCCTTGTTTCTGATTCTTTGGGTAAATGCTCAAAAGTGGGATGCTGGGTCAAAGGGGAGCTCTATGTGGATCTGTGGAGGGATCTTCATACTGCTTTCCAATATGAAGTTTCCACTCCCAGCAACAATGCAGTAAAGTTCCCTTTTGGACACATTCCCAACAGCATCATTATTATTAGATTTTTTTTTATTTTGTTGGTCATGTGGCCTGAACCATTGGACTGGGTGCTGTCCCTCAGGTCTTCAGCTGAAGGCTAGCGCTCTACCGTTTGAACCACAGAACCACTTCCAACTTTTTCTGCTTATGTGGTGCTGAGGAATTGAACTCAGGGCCTCATGCATGCAAGGCAAACACTCTACCACTGAGCCACCTTCCCAGCCACCAGATTTCTTGATTGTAGCCATTCTAACAGGGGTTAGGTGGAATCTCATTTTTTTTGGAAGAACAAAGGAAAGGTTTACTGCCAATAAGGGGACAGGCAAGTCCCCATCTTACCAGGTAAGAGGAAGTGAGAAGTGCTGGCTATTGTCTCAGGTGACCTTTTACTAATCCCATGTAGTAAAGGCAGCAATGATCAGCCCCTACCCCTTTCCCTGAGAGATCACGTTGTGGGATTTTTATATCATTTTAATAGAGTAAGAAATTATATAAATTATTGTTTTGTGTTTTCTTTTATTGTATATATTTTTATTGTAAAGATACTCTATAGAGGGATTATAATTACATGAGTAAGGTAATGAATACATTTCTTATTGAACATTGTTACCCCCTCCTTTGTTGTTATCCTACCATCCCTTCCCTCCCCACCTCCTCCACTCTTTCATCTCCCCTAAGTTCCTTTTCTACATAGTGTCTTGTACATATCATTGCTACAATGGGTCAACTTGTATCCTTATTTATGCATTATGTTATTTCCCTTTCCCTCCCTAAATTAGAAAAATGTATACACAAGATGCAGGGCACCAGAAACATTGAAAACAGCAGATATTCCATGGGGTAAAATATTCATAAGAAACTATCAGCACATTATAAATACATTAAAAACAATAGCAAGGAAGATAAAACCACTTGTGTCCTTATCTTGGGGTTCACTTCGCTAGTTTCATCTTACATGGTCATATGTACATAGTTTTTTTTACCTTTTCTGCTTGTTCTAGACAAATACTAGTAATTGCAAATAAGGGAAACCATGGGATCTCTGGTTATTTAGGCCTGTCTTAGTTCCCTTAATATAAATTATTCCAAGCCTTTCCATTTCATAACAAATGGGGCCGAGTCATTCTTTCTGATGGAGGTATAGAATTCCATTGTATATTTATTATGAGGTCAAACTATGTAAAAACACAATTGAACAGTGATATCACAATGGCAGTGTGATGTCAAAATATCATGTCATGATAATGATTTTGATGTCACAATTAATTGGTGAGGCCATACTGGTCATAATAGGTTTGTAATGTCACAAAGGGTTGGTACTGTCACAATGGCATGATGGGACTCAATTTTCTTTAATTCACAATGAGTATATGTGTTCACAAAGGTACCGTGGTGTCTCCAAAGGCATGTGTTGTCTCAAATGTTCTCAAGTCCTAACTGGTTTGTATTTTCATAATATAACACAATGGTCATGATATCTGGCACTGTGATGTCATAATGTTCAAGATGTCACAGCGGATTTTTAATATCACATGTCATATTTGAAATATTATGAGGCTAATACCAGAATATTAGCTCATAAAGGGCCTAAGATGCCAAAACAGATGCATGTTGCAAAATTTATGAGTACAGGACAGGTTTTTGATGCGACAATAGTTTAGTAATATCACAATGACAATGTGATGTCACAAAGTGATTATGATGTCACAATGGTTATGAGTTCAAAATGGGTTTCTGATATCAACCCACACACTTTCTTTTTACAGATAATCTCTTTGCTTTTGCTTGTTCCTAAATGTAGAAAAGACCGTCTCGGTTTCCTACTACGATTTCACAAACATGAAAAGTGAGATCTCCTCAGGGAATCAGGTTCTTTTTTTTGGGGGGGGGGTCCAGTCGAGGGGCTTGAACTCTGAGCCTTGGCACTGTCCCTCAGCTCCTATTTTCAAGGCTAGTGCTCTACCACTTGAGCCACAGAGACATTTCCGGCTTTTTTCTTTTTGCTTATGTGGTGCTGAGGATCAGGGACTCAGTTTCTTTGTATAAAGTATATTTCTAGTTGTAAAGATTCTTCAAGTGAGTAACTTCATAATTTCCTTAATTTTAATGAAAAGGAAGACAGAAAGGTTATTGGTGAAGTCTCAAGATTAAAGCAGTGGTATATCAAATTAAGTGTAGAGAATTTGAAAAGGTAAATCAGAGATAGGAGGTCTAATCTTATTCAAGTGATCTTTGATCAAGTCAGCAAAACCTTAGATGAATTAAGACTGTCTGACGTGTTCATGCCTTTCTGGCCACTATTTTCCTTCCCTAGACTCTTGGATTTTCCCCCTCTATGTTAGTTCTATTTTTGTTGTCTACTGCTGCCTTTGGTTTGCTAACCTCTTGAGAAAATTCTTTTCCAGGACTTCTTCAGTGTTTCCCTTCCTGCTAATTCTTTCCCTTCTTAAAAAGTAGTCCTTTTCACTTTTTTTGTTGTTGTTGTTGGTTGTGGGGCTTGAACTCTGGGCCTGGGCGCTGTCCTTCAGCTCTTCAGCTCAAGGCGAGCGCTCTACCACTTGAGCTACAGCGTCACTTCCCAACAACAAATCCTCAAAGAAACAACTGCCCAAAAAATAAGTGGGTGAAAGACTTAAAGAGAAGCTTCTCTGAAGAAGAAAGAAGGATGGCCAATAGACACATGAAGAAATGTTCAACATCCCTGGCCATAAAAGAAATGCAAATCAAAACAACATTGAGATATCACCTCACTCCAGTTAGAACAGTAAAAATCAAGAACTCTAACAACAACAGATGCTGGAGGGGATGTGGACAGAAAGGAACCTTACTTCATTGTTGGTGGGAATGTAAACTTGTTCAACCACTTTGGAAAGCAGTATGGAGGTTCCTCAAAAGTCTTCACATAGATCTCCCCTATGATCCAGCAATCGCACTTTTGGGCATTTACCCAAATGTTTACAAACAAGACCACACTAAAGCTACCAGCACAACTATGGTTATTGCAGCATTATTTACCATAGCTAAGATATGGAACCAATCCAGATGCCCCTCAGTAGATGAATGGATCAAGAAAATGTGGTATATATACACAATGGAATTCTATGCCTCCATCAGAAAGAATGACATTTCCCCATTTGTTAGGAAATGGAAAGGTTTGGAAAAAATTATATTAAGTGAAGTAAGCCAGGCCCAAAGAAACATAGGTCCCATGGTTTCCCTTATTTGCAATATCTAGTACAGGTATGAGTCAAGCGGAAAAGGTCAGATAATGTGATGTTAGGAAAATGAACCCTTAAATATGTATTTTAATGTTTTCGTTTCTTTCATGCATGTGTTTCTAACGCATTTATAAGATTATTTCTTTGTTACTTTGTACGTCCCTCCCCCACAGTGTAACCCCCGCTTTCACTATATTTGATGTCAGTATAACATGTGGAGGAGATGGGGACAAACAAGTCGTTTAAGGATTCAGGTGGACCTGTTGCAACAATGAGAAGTACAAAATGTCATGTCAAAACCAGCTTTACAATGTCGGTGTGGGGGGGGAGGGGGGTATGATTGGGTGGGGGGAGGGGGGGCTGGGAAGGGAGGTGAAGGGTAAACAAAGGAGGAGGCTGCAATGCTTGGTAAGAAATGTATGCATTATCCTGCCCATGTAATTGTACCCCCTCTGTACAGCATGTTCTCAAATAAAATAAATAAAAAAAAGTAGTCCTGAATTCTCTTGTGATATTATTTTCCTGTTTATTTCCCTACTTTCTTAACTAAGTCCTAAGAAAACTTTTAGTGTCCTTTATTCCTCGTCCTCTATTACCTTTTCATCAGTTTCTCTCTGAGGTCTAGCTCCTTAGAAGCAGACTTTGGGACATGGATTCAAATGCAAATAGCTTACATGGAAAATGATCCTGGGTCATACAATAGGAGAGGCACAACAGTGAGATAGGAAGAAGGCATCCATTGATGGCATGCAGTCAGAGCATCATTTTTATGCTGATGATTTCCAAATATTTGTCTCCAGCTTGTATCTCAACTTCAGAGTCCAAGTTCACAAATCTTCTGAAACCCAACTGCTACAAACATTGGCATAAGGAAAACATTCAAGACCTAGCACTCCTAATCCCTGAATATGTTGACATTGAGTAAGTTACTTCTCCAAGTTCCAGGCAATGCTTATGCAAGAACAGGGACAATAACAGTGCCATCAATACAAATGTCTTAATTATGAAATGAGGTTGTTTATGTTAAGTAGTAAAAGGAGTGCCTATTACACCGGAAGCAGTAAGTACTCACTCAGGATCTGCCATTGCTGATGTTATGATAACTTTCTCCACAAACCGATTTCTTTCTTTCTTTTTAAGAATTCGAAAGTCACCATTTATTAACTCCAAATGAAATAATGTCTCTAGTCACTGTCTTTGAGATTTGCATGTGCCATTAAGAGAGATGTTTATGAGGAAACTTTAAAGTTGGTAAATCGATGGCACTGACATCACTGACATCTAGAGGTCTATATTAACATCTCTCCACAAACTAATTTACTGTTACACATTCCATGTCTTTATTAATAGCAATTCCATCTATCACTTGCATCAGAAATTTTAAAGTGCTCCTAGAGTCCTTCTTACTCTCAACATGAGGCACCACACCCTGCCAACTCCGACTCCCACATACTTCTTAAATTTGTCATTTCCTCTACATCATTCTACCTCTGCCTAATGCCAGCCCTCAGAATTCCTTGCTTAGATTAGAATTCTTTGGAGGGTTATCTCTGACTACAGGTTGGATATAGTGTCTGACACAAAATAATCACTTAATAAATGTTTGAATGAATAAATATCATCAAATCATCTCTAATACAACAAATGATACCATAGTACTCTGGGTGCTTTGGAGTTGCCCTAGATTCCACATTTTAACCTCTGCCCTTTAACTTCTACCTTCAAATATACCTTGAATCTCAGCAGCTTTTAACACCACCCCTCACTTTGTTCTTCTTGACTTTTAAGGTGCCACAGCACCTTTCACTATTGAAAGGCCATCAATGAAAGAGCTTCACATACGTCCCAGGGGACCACATGGAGGCAAGCAGGCACAGGAGAAAGGTTATTACAAAGTTTATTAGAAAAGTCATATTTCCCTCAAGAGGGAGCACATAGCACCTGTCCATAAGCAGGTAGCTGGAGGGTCTGGGGCAGGAAGTGAGGTAGGTGGGAGCTCAGGTGGGCCTGGCAGAGAGAGGGAGAGGCCAGGTGTACGGCGAGAACTCTAGGCCTGGGAGCAGCTCAGGTCTGGGCTGAGTTGAGGACCAAACGTGAGCATAATGCTTATAACTAGGCCTTTTTTGTTATCTTTCTGTGTTCTCTATTGACTTCTCTAACCTTATTGTTTCAGCTTCCCATTCCCTCACCTTGTTTTGGTCATAGTCAACTTTGTGACATTCCACCAACAAACAAAACGTTCAGTCTTTGCAATCGTAGTTTTCCTGGGTCTTCAACCAGTTGTGAATTTACAGTAGTTTATTTTTTGTGGGTACTGGGATTAGAACTCAGGGCATGGGAGCTTTTGTACTCAAAACTAGCTTGCTACCACTTGAGCTACAGTGGCACTTCCAGTTTTTGGGTGTTCAATTAGAGATAAGAGTTCCATGGATTTTCGTGCCTGTGTTGGCTTCAAACCATGTTCCTCAGATCTCAGCCTTTTGAATAGCTAGGATTACAGGCATTAGCCACCAGTCCCCATCCATAGTTCAAAGTCT